>NC_081532.1:35278490-35313490 GCF_030273125.1 Centropristis striata | reverse complement strand
AGAATCTGTTTACACAGAGCAGAGAGGAGAGGACAGGAGAGGCTGTTTACACAGAGCAGAGAGGAGAGGACAGGAGAGGCTGTTTACACAGAGCAGAGAGGAGAGGACAGGAGAGGCTGTTTACACAGAGCTGAGAGGAGAGGACAGGAGAGGCTGTTTACACAGAGCAGAGAGGAGAGGACAGGAGAGGCTGCATACATGACATACTTGAATATGTAAAATACTGTCTTTGGACTTTTTTCAGTACTTTTTGTCTAATATATGCCTTTTTTTTTACTCATTTTGTGTCTTTTTTTGGTCATTTTGTGTAGTTTTTGTGTAATTTTGTGTCTTTTTTTATTCATTTTGTGTATTTTTTGTTCATTTTAGATCATTTTTCGGTAATTTTGTGGTCACTTTATTTATTTTTTGGTAATTTTGTGTCTTTTTGCGTCTTTTTTGGTTATTTTGTGTATTTTTTTTTTCATTTTAGATCATTTTTCGGTAATTTTGTGGTCCCTTTATATATTTTTTGGTAATTTTGTGTCTTTTTGCGTCTTTTTTGGTTATTTTGTGTATTTTTTGTGTAATTGTATGTCTTTTTTTGATAATTTTAGGTCTGATTTCTGTCATTCTAACTGTGTTATTCTGCACAAAGACATGTTTGAGTTGATGCCACAGAACTGCAGGACTTATAGATCTGTATAGATTTATAGAGACTGTTATAGATTTTACAGTGACATCAGTGTGTCTCCTCTGAAGCGTGGTGTGACTTTAACAGACACAGTTTGATCTCTCGCTCCATCTGCAGCTCCAGAACTCTGCAGGACCTGAAACCAACAAGATCACAGTGATGCTCCGCTGTGAAAAACACTCAGAGAGACAGTCACAGAGCCAAGACACTGAGGACACACTGAGGACACACTGAGGAGACACTGAGGACACACTGAGGACACTCTGAGGACACACTGAGGACACACTGAGACACACTGAGACACTGAGGACACACTGAGGACACAATAAGGACACACTGAGGACACACTGAGGACACACTGAGGAGACACTGAGGAGACACTGAGGACACACTGAGGACACAATAAGGACACACTGAGGACACACTGACACACTGAGGACACACTGAGGACACACTGAGGAGACACTGAGGAGACACTGAGGACACACTGAGGACACACTGAGGACACACTGAGGAGACACTGAGGAGACACTGAGGACACACTGAGGAGACACTGAGGAGACACTGAGGACACACTGAGGACACACTGAGGAGACAATGAGGACACAATAAGGACACACTGAGGACACACTGAGGACACACTGAGGAGACACTGAGGACACACTGAGGACACACTGAGGAGACACTGAGGACACAATAAGGACACACTGAGGACACACTGACACACTGAGGAGACACTGAGGACACACTGAGGACACACTGAGGAGACACTGAGGACACATTGAGGACACACTGAGGACACACTGAGGACACACTGAGGAGACACTGAGGAGACACTGAGGACACACTGAGGACACACTGAGGAGACACTGAGGACACACTGAGGACACACTGAGGACACACTGAGGAGACACTGAGGACACACTGAGGACACACTGAGGACACACTGAGGAGACACTGAGGACACACTGAGGACACACTGAGGACACACTGAGGAGACACTGAGGACACACTGAGGACACACTGAGGAGACAATGAGGACACACTGAGGAGACACTGAGGACACACTGAGGACACACTGAGGAGACACTGAGGAGACACTGAGGAGACACTGAGGACACACTGAGGAGACACTGAGGAGACACTGAGGACACACTGAGGACACACTGAGGACACACTGAGGAGACACTGAGGACACACTGAGGACACACTGAGGAGACAATGAGGACACACTGAGGAGACACTGAGGACACACTGAGGACACACTGAGGAGACACTGAGGAGACACTGAGGAGACACTGAGGACACACTGAGGACACACTGAGGACACACTGAGGAGACACTGAGGAGACACTGAGGACACACTGAGGAGACACTGAGGACACACTGATAAACTCTCACTCATAAATCGTTAAACATTTTACTGCATCACAGCTTTTAATTATGAATTTATTTTATTATAAATAAATACAAAACAACAACTATATATATATATATATGACATTAAATGTATTTATGGTTGTTTATGAATAGTAAAATGTTAAAAACATGGAGGTTAGTTTTATGGGGAATCCAGCTTCTTTTCAGTTTCACATTTGTTTGTAATTTAGATTATTTGTGGAGGCAGAAATAAAACAAAAAACAAGCAATGCTGCCAAAAACACATTTAAAAGAGACAACAGAGAGAAATACCTTCAGAAACACAAAGTAACACCAAGTTTTACAATCTGTTAAATAAATCATCTGATTATAACAAAAAAAAAACTGTCTGACTGACTTTTCACATGAGTGACTCCTCACACACACACACACACACACACACACACACACACACACACACACACACACACTGCTCTCTCAGTTATTCACACCAACACACACTGTTCATTCACACTCACTAAAGCTGAACACACACACACACACACACACACGAACAAACAGCACTGTGACAGATTTGACACCCACCACCCGTTGTTACATCTCCACAGCCCCTCCCCCTGGCGGGTGCTATTCCCGTCACCGTGGGGTGTGCGAGATGCGGCAAAAGTGCTAAAAAGCCGCCGTCTCTTCCCAGCAAACTTGCTGTCGTTGTTGTATGTTTGTTGTGCAAATGTTTTGAGGGGAAGTTTGCCGACGGCGGCTCGTGGCGAGGTACAACAGTAGTCAGAGGGCAGCGGCGGGAGGGGCGGCGGCGCTCGGCGGGGGGCAAGGACGTGTCTGTCTGCGGGTCACGGGACGCTCAGACGCTCAGACACTCCGCCTTAATTACTTCACATCCTCTAAAACGCACCTCGCTTCACTAAACACTACAAACTGTTGGTTTCTGTCGCTGAGAGGAAATATACAGACTGTTCTAAGGCAGGAGGCATCCTCTGCTCCACCTGCAACCCTGCTCCACCTGCAACCCTGCTCCACCTGCAACCCTGCTCCACCTGCAACTCCACCTGCAACTCTACTCCACCTGCAACTCCACCTGCAACTCTGCTTCACCTGCAACTCCACCTGCAACTCTACCTGCACCCCTACTCCACCTTTAACTCTGCTTCACCTGCAACTCCACCTGCAACTCCACCTGCAACTCTACCTGCAACCCTACTCCACCTTTAACTCTGCTCCACCTGCAACTCCACCTGCAACTCCACCTGCAACTCTGCTCCACCTGCAACTCTACCTGCAACCCTGCTCCACTTGCAACCCTACTCCACCTGCAACTCTACCTGCAACCCTGCTCCACCTGCAACTCTTCTTCACCTGCAACTCTACCTGCACCCTGCAACTCCACCTGCAACCCTGCTCCACCTGCAACTCTGCTTCACCTGCAACTCTACCTGCAACCCTGCTCCACCTGCAACTCTACCTGCAACTCTGCTTCACCTGCAACTCCACCTGCAACCCTGCTCCAACTGCAACTCTACCGGCAACCCTACTCCACCTGCAACTCTACCTGCAACCCTACTCCACCTGCAACTCTACCTGCAACCCTACTCCACCTTTAACTCTGCTCCACCTGCAACTCCACCTGCAACTGCTTCACCTGCAACTCTACCTGCAACCCTACTCCACCTTTAACTCTCCTCCACCTGCAACTCCACCTGCAACTCTGCTTCACCTGCAACTCTATCTGCAACCCTGCTCCACCTGCAACTCTACCTGCAACTCTGCTCCACCTGCAACCCTTCTCTACCCGCAACTCTGCAATTCTGCTCCACCTGCAACTCGACCTGCAACCCTGCTCCACTTGTAACTCTGCTCCACCTGCAACTCTACCTGCAACCCTGCTCCACCTGCAACTCCACCTGCAACTCTGCTTCACCTGCAACTCCACCTGCAACCCTGCTCCACATGCAACCCTGCTCCACGTGCAACTCTTCCTGCAACCCTGCTCCACCTGCAACTCTACCTGCACCCTTCAACTCCACCTGCAACCGTGCTCCACCTGCAACTATACCTGAACTCTGCTTCACCTGCAACTCCACCTGCAACTCTGCTCCACCTGCAACTCTACCTGCAACCCTGCTCCACCTGCAACCCTACTCCACCTGCAACTCTACCTGCAACCGTACTCCACCTGCAACTCTGCTCCACCTGCAACTCTACCTGCAACCCGGCTCCACCTTTAACTCTGCTCCACCTGCAACTCCACCTGCACCCTGCTCCATCTGCAACCCTGCTCCACCTGCAACTCTGCTCCATCTGCAACTCCACCTGCAACCCTGCTCCACCTGCAACCTTGCTCCATGTGCAACTCTTCCTGCAACTCTGCTCCACCTACAACTCCACCTGCAACCCTGCTCCACCTGCAACCCTGCTCTACCCACAACTCCACCTGCAAATCTGCTCCACCTCTGTATGAAGACAGAATCTTGGTACATAAACGCGTCAGAGACACAAAGTTCAGAGAAGCAGCTTCTCAATGCTGAAAGTCACCAGATGGTTCAAATTGTTTCAGTTTCACTCTGAGTGATGATTTTTTTTTGATCTTCAGAGCGCTGATCACTTCCTGTGTAATCAATAAGAGCCTCGTCAGTGTCTGACTGACTTCAACACTTTAATAATTGAGTTTTTCACACCTGTCTGATGTGTGAAGTTCTAACGGCTCTGATGTGAGTGAAATGTTCGTGTCCTAACTGACAGGTGGGACGGAAAAAACATACAAAAATAATAACAAAAATTAAAAAACAAAACTGTGTCTATTTGTGTGTGTGTGTGTGTGTGTGTATGTGTGTGTGTGTGTGTGTGTGTGTGTTGACTTCTATACTAAGTGAGGACCATCAGTCATCATCAGGAGGTTTCACACCTCTATCTATCTCCATCTAAATCATTACTTCAGCCCATCAAAATCTAATTATACACACTGCAGCTTTATGAGGTTGTAACATATCTGCTTCTCACAAAAGCAGACTCTTGTTTTTTTAGAGCAAGAATTCACTATTTCATAACAACGTAATTCACTTACACACTGTATATCAAAATGTTTTGCTTTGCCACATTAAAATCACGTCGCTGTAGTTTCGTGTTGAGTTGCAGACACTCTGTATTAATGATTCACTCATGATCAGGAGGTGAAAATCATCACTTTCTCCTGAAGGCAACAACAATAACACGTCCTGAAGTTTCTGAATTACTGCAAACAAAATCAGATTGTAACCCCTGGGCACACACACACACACACACACACATGCATACACACATGCACACACAGGCGGCTGTGAATATCAGGGTGACAATGACGCCGTTCCTGCCTGCGAGCTTTTTCCCTGGTGAGTTTTATGTAAATATTGACGAGCGTCGACGCCTGCAGCCAGCAGTGCAGAGCTGTCAGCTTTCATGTTTCCTTTCCTTTGACATATGTTGATCAACGAGTCGATGGAGGTGCCGCTGCAAAAGGTGACAAGTCGACGCAAGTGTTTTTATCTGGTGCTCAGAGCTGGAGTTGGTTCACGCCTCAGTGAGGAGAGACGTTTTGTTTGTGTTGTTTCTGAGGAGGAATCCAAACACACAAACAAAAAGTGAGTCTAAGCTCAGGTTTAACCTTCTGAACAAAAACAACAAAATAACCAAAAAGATGTAAAAATATTTTTAAAAATTAAAAAATACACAAAAAAAGATGTAAAAGTACTAAAAAAAAGACACACAATAACCAAAAAACAGATGTAAAAATATTTAAAAAATAAACAAAAAAAGATGTAAAAGTACTAAAAAAAAGACACACAATAACTAAAAACAGATGTAAAAATATTTTAAAAAATAAACAAAAAAAGATGTAAAAGTACTAAAAAGAGACACACAATAACCAAAAAAAGATGTAAAAAATATTTAAAAAATTAAAAAATAACAAAAAAAGATGTAAAAGTACTAAAAAAAGACATACAATAACCAAAAACAGATGTAAAAATATTTAAAAAATTAAAAAATAAACAAAAAAAGATGTAAAAGTACTAAAAAAAGACACACAATAACCAAAAACAGATGTAAAAATATTTAAAAAATTAAAAAATAAACAAAAAAAGATGTAAAAGTACCTAAAAAAAGACACACAATAACCAAAAACAGATGTAAAAATATTTAAAAAATTAAACAATAAACAAAAAAAGATGTAAAAGTACTAAAAAGAGACACACAATAACCAAAAACAGATGTAAAAATATTTAAAAAATTTAAAAGTAAACAAAAAAAGATGTAAAAGTACTAAAAAAAGACACACAATAACCAAAAACAGATGTAAAAATATTTAAAAAATTAAAAAATAAACAAAAAAAGATGTAAAAGTACTAAAAAGAGACACACAATAACCAAAAACAGATGTAAAAAATATTTAAAAAATTAAAAAATAAACAAAAAAAGATGTAAAAGTACTAAAAAAAAAGACACACAATAACCAAAAACAGATGTAAAAATATTTTAAAAATTAAAAAATAAACAAAAAAAGATGTAAAAGTACTAAAAAGAGACACACAATAACCAAAAACAGATGTAAAAATATTAAAAAAATTAAAAAATAAACAAAAAACGATGTAAAAGTACTAAAAAAAAGACACACAATAACCAAAAACAGATGTAAAAATATTTAAAAAATCAAAAAATGAACAAAAAAAGATGTAAAAGTACTAAAAAAAAGACACACAATAACCAAAAACAGATGTAAAAATATTTTAAAAACACACAAAATTACCCGAAAACTTCACAATTTTACCACAAAAAGAAATTTAAAGTTTTCTATGCATGTTTTCCATATTAATGCATTGTCATGTTTCCTGTCCTCTGGTTTGAGCTGTAACTGAAACTGTCAGGTGTCGAGAAGTCGAAGTAACATGGAAAGAAAACACTCCACAGCTGCAGGACTTGTAGATTTATGTAGATATTATATAATTTTTTTTGTTTTTTGCTTAGAAATCACTTCTCACCAAAATCTTTGACCCAAATATTCACTTTGTTCATTATTATTTTGATGAGCACAGCTGTTAAAAAAGGTTGCCTTTGCTTTAGGAGAAAACTTAAAGCCTTCAAGTCCTGTCAGCAGTGTCTGGCCTTGTACTGTGAGCAACACCTCCAGCCTCATTATGAATCACCTACATTTAAGACAGCTATTCTCAACCTTGGGGTCGGGACCCCAATTGGGGTCGCGAGATGATTTCTGGGGGTCGCCAAATCATTTTGGAAGTCAGCTCTGTCTCCACTGTGTTAAAGTGTTCATGTGTTAATGTGTTTCGTCTTTTTGGTCACTTTTTTTGTCATTTTGTGTCTTTTTTTGGTCATTTTGTGTCTTTTTATGTCATTTTGTGCCTTTTTTTGATCATTTTGTGGTCAATTTGTGTCTTTTTTGGTCATTTTGTTTCTTTTTTTAGTAATTTTATGTCTTTTTTTGTAATTTTGTTTCTTTATTGGGTCATTTTGTGTCTTTTTTGGTCAATTTGTGTCTTTTCTTTGGTCATTTTGTCTCTTTTTTTGGTCATTTTGTGTCTTTTCTGCTCAATTTGTGTCTTTCTTGCTCAATTTGTGTCTTTTTTGATCATTTTGTGGTCCATTCGTGTCTTTTTTGGTCATTTTGTTTCTTTTTTTTGGTCAATTTGATTCTTTTTTGGGTGATCTGAACTGTGCGTGTGAGATTGTGTTCAGTGAGTGGGACAACATGCAGTCGACTCAACATCCAGCAGAGAATCCAGGACAGAGAGAAAGATGTGAAGCTGCTTCAACAGGAGCTGGAGGCCATCAATCTCTCTGCTGATAAAGCAGTGGAGGACAGTGAGAAGATGTTCACTGAGCTGATCCGTCTCATGCAGAAAAGAAGCTCTGAGGTGAAGCAGCAGGTCAGATCCCAGCAGGAAACTGAAGTGAGTCGAGTCAAAGAGGTGGAGGAGAAGCTGCAGCAGGAGATCAGAGAGCTGAAGAGGAAAGACGCTGAACTGAAGAAGCTCTCAAACACAGAGGACCACAACCAGTTTCTCCACAGCTACCCCTCACTGTCAGCACCCAGTCCGTCTATAGTCTAGACGGATTTCAGAAAAAAGGAATAAGAGAAGTGAGGAGTGTTTATTGGTACAAGTCAGGAACCGGCCTACCTTACATATCTCAAGGGTGCTGAGTCCAAAAAATGGTTCCCAAGCAAAATTTTGAGTTTTTGACCTTCTAATTTGTATCAAATGGCCACCAAATTGCCCATCTTGCTCAGTCATTGGACCATTTCCTCTTAGTTTTTTTGTAAGTAGGCAATCAAGATGAGGAAATTAAGTTTCTGGATCTATAGTCTAGGGTCAGAGCAAGGATATAGTGGAGGCTCAGTGTCTTTTTTATATATATATATATATATATATATATATATATATATATATATATATATGCAAAATACCAACTGGAACATTTAAAAGTGATATTGATTGAATATTTATGCCACAAAAAATGACACAAATAATGCTTAATTTCACCTTAAAAGTTGGTATTTTGCATATATATGTATATACATAAAAAAGACACTGAGCCTCCACTATATCCTTGCTCTGACTCTAGACTATAGATCCAGAAACTTAATTTCCTCATCTTTGATTGCCTACTTACAAAAAAACTAAGGGTAAAATGGTCCAACGACCAACGGCCGCCATTTGATATGCAAATGAGAAGGTCAAAAACTCAAAATTTCGCTTGGGAACCATTTTTTTTGGATTCAGCACCCTTGGAATAAGTAAAGTAGGCCAGTTCCTGACTTGTATCCATAAATGCTCCTCACTTTCACTTTTTGGACAATTTCCGTCTAGACTACTACATCCAGCATCCAGACCACGTGACAGCGGCCGTGTCACGAGTCAGAGACAAACTGCAGGACGTCCTGAGAGACAAATGGACAGACGTCTCACTGACTGAAGTGTTTTACTGCCAAAGACCAGAGCTGAGTTCTTACAGTATTAATGTGAAATCACTCTGGATCCACCAGAGAACAACAGTCTTATTCTGATCATCCAGACAGATTCACTGGTTATTATCAGGTTATCAGGAGTAGAGAGAGTCTGACTGGGCGTAGTTACTGGGAGGTGGAGTGGAGAGAAGGAGTTTCTGTAGCAGTTTCATACAAGAACATAAAATCTTGGGCATTATATTGTGACAATAACAGTTATATCTTTCTGTACAACAAGGTCCAAACTGCCTTCTCAGGTCCTCGGTCCTCCAGAGTGGGAGTGTACCTGGATCACAGTGCAGGTATTCTTTCCTTCTACAGCATCTCTGATGCCATTATGGTACCATTGTACCATAATGGTGCAAAAGTGAAAAAGAAAGTTTTTCAAATTAATTTTAACATTATTTATTTAATAAACATGTGTAAAAGATTCAGTAGCTTCAACAGGGTACATAACATTTTACATTTAAAAACATTATAAAATGAACTTTTTTAACCGGTTTCATGAAGATTTACTCACCTATCAGTAGGAATATATTGACTGGATGGAGGTTCGAAATTAAATTCGAATGTGCAAGGCAGTCTGGGTATACCCAGGGTAGTAAACAGGCGGAGTTTGACTGAAATCTCGAGCACCCCGTCACTTTTTACAGCGGAGGCTGGGGGACGTGTGCTGCAGCGAGGCGACAGTTTCAGAGATGATTAAATAAAGAGTGTTTGGTAATTTATTCCAAAGTGTTGCAGTGGAACATATGTTGTGAGAAAAAGTGTCGTTTCTCCTGAGGACGCCTTTTGTTACCGACTCGTTAATGTACATTAAAAATAACAGGTGAGGACGAGCAAGCACGAAGAAATCTGCAGCAAAGCGTCTGCACGTGTGAATCAAACCTCTCGGAAGAGAAAAAAAATGATTTGTGGATTTCTTTTACCTTTTATTGTTTAAATATAGTTTGTGAAGTTGTAACATTTTTCCATGTGATGTTTCTCATTATGAAACAAAACACTTGAGAAAAAGTTAAATTTTTCTTGATGAATAAGATCATTAAACTCTAGTTAAAGCATTTAAAAAGAATCCATGAAGCAACTGAAACAAACTCATTAAAGGACCAATTATAGGTCTTATTTTTCCATGATTTTAAATTATGATAAAACTAAACGCTTCTCAGATTCATTGTTGTAACATTTGCAGGCAGATTAAGTCATAAATTCTGATCCTATTTTGGTTTTGCACAATGTTGACTTGTTTAAATAGAGTAAAGAATAATAATAAAAAAGACATAAACATTCATTCTACACACATTATATGCATAAATTACTTATATGGCTGCTATTTGGCATTTATTATAAAGATATAAATTTTCTGATTGTTTATTTTCCTGAGAGTACTTTGCATTTTACAGATATTGCACATTAGAGAAAATATAGTTTAGCCTGTTAAATCGGTTAAATAGATTGTTGCATGTACTAGCATGAACATCATGAATGATATAACAAAATATATACTGAACAAATGTATATAAAAAATGAAAAATATATCAAAATAACAAAAAATCTAAACTAACTTTCACATTTGTAAAAATGTTCCTTTATACAAGACTTTAATTGATTTGTTCTCTAAGTCAGCTATTCTCAACCTTGGGGTCGGGACCCCAATTGGGGTCGCGAGATGATTTCTGGGGGTCGCCAAATCATTTTGGAAGTCAGCTCTGTCTCCACTGTGTTAAAGTGTTTTAGTCTTAATGTCTTTTTTTTGGTCATTTTGTGGTCAATTTGTGTCTTTTTTGGTCATTTTGTTTCCTTTTTTCGGTAATTTTGTGTCTTTTTTTGTCATTTTGTGTCATCTCTAGTCATTTTGTGTCTTTTTTGGTCATTTTGTGTCTTTTTTGATAATTTTGCGGTCAATTTGTGTCTTTTTTGGTCAATTTTGCGGTCAATTTGTGTCTTTTTTGGTCAATTTGTGTCTTTTTTGGTCATTTTGTTTCCTTTTTTTGGTCATTTTGTGTCTTTTTTTAGTCATTTTGTGTCTTTTTTGGTCATTTTGTTTCCTTTTTTTGTAATTTTGTGTCTTTTTTTAGTCATTTTGTGTCTTTTCTGGTCATTTTGTGTCTTTTTTGATCATTTTGTGGTCAATTTGTGTCTTTTCTGGTCATTTTGTGTCTTTTTTGGTCATTTTGTGTCTTTTTTGATCATTTTTTGAGACCTTTGTTGTGCTAACTTACATTATTGCTCTTAATGTCAGTAATTTATATTTCCAAGTTTTACCAACTGAAATCACTGTTTTAGGCCAAAAAATACAAGTTGGCTTTTTTGCATTGCATATAGGAGTGATAACAGCTGACAATGGTAGCGAGATAAGGAGGTCTATGTTCTTCATTGTTACAAGGTTATTTTGTTATATTACAAATGTTACATAAACCACAATCACCAATTTTGGCGTAATCTGTTACTTGCTTGATTAATTTTTTTGTGTTTTGATCATTTCATTAGTGAAATCTTCCGTGTTTCTGCTTCACTTTCAGTCCCAGTTCTGCCTGCACCAAGGTTATAATAGTTTTGGATTTTTCATTAGTTTTAGTTTTAATTTCGTTGTGAATTTTTGTCTTCAAATTCAGTTAGTTTTAGTTAGTTTTTACAGTGAGTTTTCTAGTTTTAGTTTAGTTTTTATTAGTTTTAGTTTTTTTGTAATGGGCTATGTGTTGGTGCCAGATTCAAAGAGGTCATAATAAATGTTTCCTTTATTTCCTTTGGTTTATCATCTCAGCCCCAATAAGGTTATTAACTCTTACAGTTCTGGGTGTTTTGTATTGTGGTTCTAGTGTAAACATCCCAGTCTCAGTAAACATATTCACCATGTGTTGCATGTTCAAATAGAAACACTGAATTATGAATGAAAAAAGTTGACAAAAACGAAAACTAAGGACATTTGCACTATAATTTTAGTTAGTTTTAGTTAGTTTTGTAACCACAAAATACAGTTTCAGTTAGTTTTTATTTCTATTTCAGTTAACAAAAATCTTTTTTCAATTCTAGTTTTGGTTATTTCGTTAGTTTTCGTTAACTATAATAATCTTGGCCTGCAGGAGGTGATTTCTGCACTCTTTGCATGTTTCTCTTTTCACATCCTCTAAAAATACAGTAAACATCTGCATAAGACACCAAAATCACTGCACAGAATTTCACATATTCAGCATAAACACGTCAATATTAACACAACAAGAGCTGCTTCCTGCTGTCAGAGCCGCGCCACATGAACCCACAGGCTTCACAATAAAGTGTCAAATGTGCACATCCTGTATGAGTCATATACGTTCGGGTCCCGCTGAGTGTGCTGCTCCCTGCGATCCGTCCTGCTGGGAAACATTTATCAATCTGCAAACAAACACACACACTTCACACCAGCATCACAGAAAACAGCCCAGAGCTCCAACACACCACTAGAAACTCAACTTTATGTGATATAATGACAAAATAAAAGATGCACCGTGTGTTTCTGTGCAGAATATATGTTTCCTGCTGTGACTGAGGAGGTGTTGAATCGTGCTTTTATGTCCATAATGAATATTTAACGTTTTTCACTCAATAACAACAACAACAACAACAATAAAGAACAAACAGCAGCAGAGTGGGGGAGACGCTTTAATCAGCCTCTTATGAATGTTTGAGTGATTGTGTTGTGCTTAAGAAGTAGACCTCCCACTGGAAACACACACACACACACACACACACACACACACACACACACACACACGTACACACACACACACATGCGTTTAAAGACAAACATTTGAGGGGAAACATGATGTAAAATAATCAACTCGAGAAAAACCACATTTGTTTTCCATCAAAACAATTAACAAATACATGATTTCTGAATTTGTTTGAGTAGGGCTTTGTGTGTGTGTGTGTGTGTGTGTGTGTGTGTGTGTGTGTGTGTGTGTGTGTGTGTACTTACCAACATGTCCAACAGGGGACATTTGGGACTGTATGTATGAACAGCATGTACACTGTAAAAAAGGTTTGTAGAAATAACAGTAAAACACTGTCAAATACATCAGAAATAGGGCATGAAATGAAAAAATGTATATCACCGTATTATTAAACTGTTTTGGTCATTTTGTGTCTTTTTTGTCATTTTGTGGTCATTTTGTGTCTTTTTTTGGTCATTTTGTTTCCTTTTTTTGGTCATTTTGTGTCTTTTTTTAGTCATTTTGTGTCTTTTCTGGTCATTTTGTGTCTTATTTGGTCATTTACAGTAAAACTCTATCAAATACATCAGAAATAGGGCGTAAAATAAAAAATTGTATATCACCGTATTAGACACTTTTAATTACCGTAAATCAAAGAATAACGCAAAACTTTTACTTTTTTCTGTCATAAACTGGAAGAAACACACAGTTTTGCTGTAAAATATAACATTTTCATGCAAAATTTATGGAGAAATACCATGATGTGTGAATGAATGACACAATTACCCTAAAAATAACAGGATTATTCAGACTAAATTACAGTTTTTGCTGATATTTACATTTAAATTTAGAATAGAAAACCCACTCACTGTAATTTTTACGGTGAAGTTCTGGCAACCACAGCTGCCGGTATTTTACCGTAAATTAAACAGATTATTTTTTACAGTGTAGTGTAATCAACTGAGCCATTACAGAGTGTTTTTGGCTCTTTTTACATTTTCCTCTCTGTGTCCTCGTGTCTCACTGCAACATATAAAACCTTTATAAATCTATAATAGTCCTGCAGCTCAATCAGGACAACTCAAACATGTCTTTGTGCAAAATAAAACAGTTAGAATGACAGAAATCAGAAAAAAGAAAGAACACAAGGTCAATCACTTTTCCAAGTGCCCACAAGTGTCACAAAATGACCAAAAAATTACGTAAAATTACCAAAAAGTGACAAAAAAGACATTAATTTACAAATAAATACACCAAATTACAAAAAAGATTTTTTTAAATGTAAAAAGACAAAAAAGGGAGACAAAATAACCAAAAGAAAATGTAAAAATACCAAAAAAGACACACAAAATGACCAAAAGAGACACAAAATTACAAAAAGACACAGATTTCTCTCTAAATATTGTACACATTCTCAGTATTGTCATGTTTCCAGCCTCGCCTGTCCTCTCCTCTCTGCTCTGTGTAAACAGATTTTCAGTGAATATTTGTCATGTGACTGGTACTACGCAAGGCTTGACATTTATCAGTGACTCTGTGTGTTTTGTTTTTTAATGGTGAAAAAACCAAATCATGTTTAGGTTTCATCATTTATCATTAAAACATCATTAAAGATAAATACATCCTGCCACCGTGAAATTCTTTAACCAGAATACTAGCCGAGGATATTAAATGTTGTTGTCTTCTCTTATTTACCGTTATTATTATTATTATTATTATTATTATTATTATTCTCCTCCACCAGCGGTTCTGACCAGATAGAAACATTTCCAATCAGCGCTGCCACTCACAGAATTATAAGTAAATATAAAGAGGTGAATAATATATCTCCATCATAATAATAACAACAATATTTGGATATTATATAGATTATTAGGCTTTTTATATCACACTGTAAAAAAAATCTGTTTAATTTACAGTGAAGTACCGGCAGCTGTGGTTGCCAGAACATCACCGTAAAAATTACAGTGAGCGTATGTAAATGTAAATATCAGCAAAAAATATAATTTATACAGAATAATCCCATTACTTTTAGGATAATTGTGTCATCATGGTATTTCTCCATT
The DNA here is from genome assembly GCF_030273125.1 of Centropristis striata. NCBI lineage: Eukaryota > Metazoa > Chordata > Actinopteri > Perciformes > Serranidae > Centropristis > Centropristis striata. The sequence continues at coordinate 35,298,679 of NC_081532.1, read as the reverse complement.
AACTTTACATGAAAATTTTATATTTTTATAGCAAAACTGTGTGTTTTCTACAGTTTATGGCGATAGAATTTAAAGTTTTATGATATTCTTTGATTTACAGTAATTAAAAGTATTCACTACGGTGATGTACAATGTTTAATTTACGACCTATTTCTGATGCAATTTGACAGTTTTTTTACTGTAATTTCTACAAACATTTTTTACAGTGCATGAGCACTGATCAGCAGCACTGATTTCATATATATATATATATATATATATATGAGAGATATGATGGTTTGATAAATCCCATGTGAACCCTATCATAACACGAAATATGCGCTCAAATCTGCACTCGTTTCTACGCTCGTTTGATAAATGAGGGTCAGTGTCTCTGAGGAGAATTTAATGTTTTTAACAGGATCTGGTTAGTGCAAACACTTTATTTTAAATGACACATGGAGAATAAAGAGATTCTGACACAAATATCAACATTTAACACAAGTTTTGCTCACTTTTTATAACGGACATTTTTGCAACCAGTGATCCGTTGGATGAACCGTTGGAAAGTTCAAACTCTGAAGACGCCCCCTGTTTTTACAGTTTCTTTCTATGATAAGCGGTGTATTTTTGGCGATCCGTCATAGTAAAAAAATAAACATATGTTTGAATCCTGCAGACGGTTAATGACCAGGAAAAGTGTTAAATAAAGAAAAGACAACGTTGTGTTTTAACTTTTGTGTCAATGAAGGTTATTTGAATTGTACAGAGAGAAAGAAGTAAATTGAATCTACACACACACACACACACACACACACACACACACACACTATCCCTAAACACACAGTGACATCACCACAAGGCTCCTTTAATTATTTTCCCTCTCTGACAAACAACTTTAATTGGCGTGTGTGTGTGTATGTAGATTCAGTTGGACAACTTGTTCCCAGATTGCTAATGATCACTGACACACACACACACACACACACACACACACACACACACACACACACACACACACACTCTCAGCTCTCTACCTGCTGTCTAAAGAAACACATGAATTGTCTCTGAGGGTCTCAGAGAGTTAAATAAACCTTAAACCTTGATTATGTATAGTTAGAGAGATAATATAGAGATATTTATACATTCACATAAAGAGTCGACACGTCAGATAAATAAACAAGATGAACTCACGTTTGTTGTTGTTGTTTATTTGTTAAAGACTTCTCACTTCTGAAGGAGCGCTGAACCTATCTCCTGCTGTCACACTGTTTAGAAAATAAGAACGTGATTCTGCTGAGATCAACGTTAGTTGTGTTGTCTGAACAAAGTACGGCTTGTTGTTATTGTACAGGTTTACATGTGTTTAATTCTGTGTTTTCTGAATATTTACTCACCTCTGCACACACACACACACACACACACACACACACACACACACACACACACACACACACACACACACACATACACACGTGTTGTTGACTCTGTGTGTACATATTACTGCATGTTTGCATGAGATTCTGCATGTTTTCCTGCTTGCCAGCGTGTTTGTGTTTGTACGCTGGATACACACCTCTGTGCCCACAATGCCCATGAGTGTGAATGTGTGTGTGTGTGTGTGTGTGTGTGTGTGTGTGTGTGTACAATCAGTCCACGGGCCAACACACACAGTAATAGAGTCCACCGGGACACGAGCAAGTCTACAGTTGCTAGCTGTAAATTGACCTCCGTGTGTGTGTGTGTGTGTGTGTGTGTGTGTGTGTGTGTGTGTGTGTGTTTGGAGGGGGGTTGTCCACAGAGAGATATAATAACTGTTATCTCTCCCACAGGCCCTCACACACACACACACACACACACACACACACACTCCTTCCTAAGACAGCAGCAGTAATTATTAGAGAGCTGTAAACCTGCTCAGGTCAGTGCAGGTTATAAGCCCCGCCCCCTGGTTATAAGCCCCGCCCCTGGTTATAAGCCCCGCCCCCTTCATGCTGTGGATGGGACCTAACTAAGTTGAGGTCATTTTTATCTCGTTTCTTATCTTTTTTCTGATGTTTGTTGATTTTTCTGATCAGTTTGGTTTTAATGATTTATCTCAGGGGTGTCAAACTCAAATACACAATGGGCCAAAATGTAAAACTTGAATAAAATCGCGGGCCAACATTGAACAAATAAACCTTTTAATATATACCAAACATGTTTTGCTTTAACATTAAATATGGAACCAGCAACGCTTATAAACATACAATATATAACTAAATAGTGCAGACATGCAAAATCAAATTTCAAATAAAAAACACATCAATGTCACTAATTTATTAAATAAAAATTAAATAAAAATCGTATGCCTCTTTTCTATTTGCATCCTTCTGATTTAAATATCAAAATAAACTTTTTCAACAGGTTAATAAATTCTGCCTTTCTTTTCTCCATTTTTGGGAAGGGGTAGCTGGGAGACAGCTCTAGCTTGAGGTTGCTATGACGACTGTCACAGAGGAGCGTTTCTGGGTCCTGTCCTGATTGACGCGCCAAAACAACAGCAGGGCATTGTGGGATTTGTAGTATTAGCGGTAAATGCGCCGTATAATACCGGCGGGTCAGCTTTTATAGTACAATAATAAGATAATAATTTGGTATTGCCTCGCGGGCCAAATAAAATTACACTGCGGGCCAAATTTGGCCCGCGGGCCAGAGTTTGACACCCCTGATTTATCTGATTCTATAATATAATAGGTATTTACAGTAAAATACTGGCAGCTGTGGTAAAAAAAAATTCAGTAAGAATATATCAAACATTACGGTACGTTTTTGCTTTTTGGTGAGAGATTTTCTACTGAAAATTTAAATGAAAAATCATTTTTTCAGGCAGAATAATCCTGTTAATTTTAGAATAATTGTGTGCTTGTGACATTATATCATCTAATGATATATATACTTGATGTTTCTTTCTTTCTAGTTTTTTACTTTTTCATGATTTAGGGTACATTGTAAAACATTTTTTTAAAAAGTCTGTTTAATTTATGGTACAATACTGAGTAGTTCCTTTATTTTTAGGGTAATTATGTCCTTGTGACTTTGTCGTATTTCTCCTGTTATTTTACATGAAATAAACTATTTTCTACAGTTAAAACATTTAGTACTATTTCTTGATCTACGGTAATTAAAAGCATCTTCAATGGTTCAATTTTTAATTTTACGTGCTATTTTTGATGCAATTTGACAGTAATTTCTACAAACGTTTTTTACAGTGTGATTTTCTGTTCTATTACAGTTGAATTTGCCAATTTTTTTACTGTGATTTTTTTTTTTACAGTGTTCTCAAGTGAAGTACATTTAAATAAAGTAAGAGCATAATTTTACTTTGATACTTTGCAGCCCGGAGGATGTTTCGAAACAACACGAAGTGATCCTGAGCAGAGTGCAGGGTTATACCTCTGCAAAAACAAAAAGGTTAATAATAAACACATGACAGGTGACTTTTATTTTGACGGGGTGCTGAACACTTTTTGCAGCCCTGGTAAAAGTTGAAAACACTTTAAATTACTTTTTCAGTTTGTTTTGTTTTTTTCTGTGGAATCAGAACAAAAAAAAATTTGTCAGAGAAAAAAAACAACTTCCTCCTCCCTGACACGTCACCTTAAATCATGTGTGTGTGTGTGTGTGTGTGTGTGTGTGTGTGTGTGTTTAATTGCAGCAGCTCTGTTGTGTCCACGTCTGCAGGTTGTTGGTTAATTGGTGCTGGAGGCTCAGCTCGTTAACTCTGCTCTCATCTGCCTCCCAAACAGCCTCACACCAATTACTCCTGCTCGCTCGCCCTCTCTCTCTCTCTCTCTCTCTCTGTGTTTTTGTGTCTCTCAAATGTTTTTTTTCTTCTTCTCCACATTTAAATTAGCTTTAGTGACATGACCATAATGAGGTACAGTGGTGCTGAAGCAGGTGAGCGTTACAGTGTCATTGTAATAACTCAGAATGTCACAAAGAAGAAAGACAACAAGTGAATAAATGAAGTTCTGGAACTAATTAAAAACATGAAGCTGCTGTTGCTAAATGCTACTTAATGACACATAATGCTGTATTTGCATTTTTTTTTTTTGCATGTTTTTAAGTGGCAGAATGGTCCGATATGATTTATGACATTTTTGTTAAGGAAATAATCACTCTCTTGCTGAAGATTCAAGTCAATAAATTGGTGGAAATATGGCAAAAAGTGTATATTTCCCCAAAATGCCCTGCTTTTGTTATTGTTATTTTTTTGTTTTGTTATTTTTTCTCCATATTTATGCAAATTTTGTCGTATGTATGTAGGGGTATGATTGCATGTCTATTGTAAAAAAAATAATAATTTTCAATTAATTTTTTTCTTTTTTAATTAATTAAAAAAGACAGTTTAAAAGCAAAACAAAGATTATATTTAAAAAATGTGAATCTAAAAGAAAAATTAATATAATAATAATAATAAAAATAATAATGATAATAAAATAAGATAGAAATAATAGAAAAAACTTTTTTTTACGTCTTTTGTTTGATTTCAACAACTTGTTTTATGATGTAATTACAGTCATTATACAATTACTTTGGATTCCTAAAAGGATCTACAGTCAGTTTAAACCATTTTCTTAAAGAAAAAGAAAAAATGGGAAGTTGAAAAACCAAAAACAACAATAAAATAAAACACAAATTACAGAGAGGGAACATAAAAACACCAGAGGAGTAAAATAAAGTTAAATAAATAAAATGACAAACAGTAACAAAGAAACATATTGAAGCCTGAGAGGGAAAAATCCTAATTAAAGACCCAGATGTTTCTCATCTCAACTGATAAGAACATCTGGACAGTCAGAGGACGACGGGCGGTAAACTGTTATCATTGTTTAAAGGTTCTGATTTAGTTTCCTGTGCATGCTTAAAAAACACCTGTTTCACACAATATCACACCACTGAATCTGCGTTCATCAGCATTTTTATTCCTCTAAGAATGGAGCAGCAACCTGCTCCACCTTATAGTTGGTGCAGCAGGTTGTTATCAGTTCATTCAATGGTTGCTCGATAAACAAAGCTGTTAGATTAAATGTTATATTTACTGAACTTATTACTGCTAACCAATGCATGCTAATATAGCATCCTGTTCAGAGAAGTGATAACAACGTGCTGGACCTACCAGCAGCTGGAGCACGCCTTAATGTAAGATGCAGAAGTTTACCACAGACCTCATGTTATTGACGTTTGCTACAGTTACCTGGATAAAACCAATAGTCAACCTGTCAAAAGTCAACTTTACCGTAACTGTTGTTAACCCTCTATGGTACGCATTATGATGCCTGTTAAGAAAAAATGTTTGGAGTGCTTTTTTGTCTTAAAATACACAAAACAAACATAACCTGAAGAAATTTTATAATTCTTGTTTTTGTGGACGTTTTTGGGGTTTGTTAGCCCGTAGGCAACATTGTACCATAACAGTGCACAAGTGAAAAAAAAATATTTTAACATAATTTATTTAATAAACATGTGTAAAAGATTCAGTAGCTTCAACAGGGTACAATACATAACATTTTAAATGTAAAAACATTATAAAAGGAACTTTTTTAACCGGTTTCTTGTCTGAATGTTGCCTGTAGGAAACACTGAACCACTGAACCAACAACGCATTAAAATGAATGTCTTGAACAGTCTAAGTGTATGAAACTATCAAAAATGAAGGCTTACTCACCTATAAGAAGAAATATATATTTTTCCAGATGGAAAAGGGCCACGAAATGGTGTTTTGAGTGATTTTTTGTTTGTGGCGCAAAATGGCAAAGTTGTTTCCCTTGGAAAAGTCTGCAAAATAGGGTTTCAATATGGCCTCCTGGGTTCTCTATACTCTTCCCTCTTTTTAAAAGTATTGCATCACTCAAAAAGATGCATTGTAGAAATTTGACAGGCCAAAAATGGATATGTTGCCTGAGGGCAACACCGTACCATAGAGGGTTAACAGTCAACAATGTAATTAAAAAAGTGTCACTCCCAGAACTCAGCTTGTCAGGTTCTCAACTACTTAACTTCCAGCATTTACATCATTTATTTACTGTTTAAACTGCTCTTTAGAGCCGAACCAGGAACAGTTAGCCCTACCTTTAAAGAAGTGGTTTTGTAGCATAATCGTAAGAAAACGGCAACTTTTAACTGAACGTAACTGCTTTGTTTTCAGCGAGCGGCCGCTGGATGAGCTGATAACAACCTGCTCAACCTACTGTTTACTGTCCATTCTTATGGGCTAATTACCACTGATAACACCCATTTAATCATCTGATAATATTTGAAACTTTTCACAGCTTGTTTGTGCACACGGAGCACTGATGCTGGCGTATGAAGATGATTTCCCGCTGGTGTTCCATGCTGTTCTGTGCACTCGTATCATGTGCATACGCTTGTTTTTTATGTTGGGAAGCACCAACTGTAACTTTATTGTAGTGCTCCTCATCCATTCTGATGGGCTGACAACTGCTGATAATGCCTGTGAATCAGATCTGTTATAGCTAGCTCAGTGTTTGGCAACTTTTGCAAGGTGATGTTTGCTTTTCTAACATCACAGACCTCATGTTATTGAAGGAAAGTTGATGATCTACGTAACTGTTATTTCACTGTTTAAACTGTCTTTTATAATGACTAACCAGGACGTTTTTGGCCTTAACCTCAGAGAAGTGTTATAGTGTAATTGAATGCTGAGACTCTTGACCTCTGACCTCAAGATATCTGAATAAAAATGGGTTCTATTTGTACCCACAAGTCTCCTCTTTACAGACATGCCCACTTTATGCAAATCAAATGTAGTTTGGGGTAGAAACCATACAGGTTTTCTCATGAAGATAACAAGCAAAAATGACATGCGGAGTTCCACAAGGCTCCATTCTGGGTCCTCTAATTTATTGGTACCAACCACAATAATGTTCCAGGAGAAACTAATCTGCTTATCTTATTGGATCTCTCTAGTTTTGTCCAGTCGGCCTTGAAACAGTGTTTTGTTTATTAGCTTGAATAAAGCTCAGTTTAAGGTACGATTGCCTCCTTCCTCCATTACACACAAATGTAGCATTTTCTTTCCCCTTACTGCAAAAATTGAACCAAAAGCAGAAAGTCAAACTCTTCTTCTGGTTTAGTTCTGGTGCATGAACACATCCTCCTGCAGGATTTCCTCCCCGTGTCCTCTGTCGATGTCTGCAGCTTCCTGTCCGTCCAGACTAAAATAAATCTGTGTCTGTTGGAAACAGTCAGTATGTGTGGGCTGTTTATTCCTCCAAATACCTTTAAGTCTGCTCCTGGCTCAGTGTGGACACAATAGAGAAGCAATTACACAACGTAAATACATCAAATCGATATCTTTGACTAAATAAAGCAGGAAAAACAGGATGTTTGGCATCTATCTGTTCTCCTTCTCTTTACATCGCTTCTATTCATCTATTCCTCTTCATGTTTTCATTTTATATTTCTCTATTTTGTTGAAATGCAACCTCTCTCTCCCTCTCTCTCTCTCTCTCTCTCCCTCTCTCTCTCTCTCTCTCTCTCCCTCTCTATCTATCTCTCTATCTATCTCTGTCTCTGTCTCTTATTATCCTGCTGGTTGAGAGTGTGTGTGGGCAGATTACAGCCTTTTCAATGAACCCCTCCTCTCAATAGGAAGGTGCAGCTGTGACAGTGTGTGTGTGTGTTATTGAGTGTTTGCACGTGTCTCACTCTGTGTGTGTGTCCTCTCCTGTGTGTGTGTGTGTGCGTGTGTGTGTGTGTGTGTGTGTGTGTGTGTAGAGGCCCATTAGTAAGCACTTGATTGACAGACTCAAGGACGGTGTGTGCTGCAGCTCGGCTTCATTAGCACAGGTGTTGGAGTGTGTGTGTGTGTGTATGTGAGGAAGACTGTGTGTGCGTTTGTGTGTCGTTTCAGCTCAGAAACAACATATGATCATGTGACAGCGCCCTCTAGTGGCGGCTGGAATAATAACTCCTGTTTATTGATCATGAGGGACAGAAGAAAAGGGGTTAAAATTGGATGCAGCAGAAGCAGAGAGATCATCGTTTTTTATTCTTTCTTGTCCAAACCTGGTGACTACATTACCCACAATGCATCTCAACCAACAATAGTAGCAGCTCATGCATCCTGCAGCAGAGATATGTTCATTCTTGTCAGCATTACAACATACTGTGCACAAAGCCATCTCCATAGAGAAACGGGTTGACGGGTCTGCACAGAGCAGTGACCTGAACCCCATCAACACCTTTTGGATGAACCGGACCCTGACAGAGAGCCAGACCGGATCACTACTGTCACTGCTGGACCTCATTAAAACCCTCTGAGACCAGCAGGAGCCTCTGTGACAACTGGATGTGAATCTTTGTGCTTCCCTAAACAGTCTGTGAGCTGCCTAAATCGGGTCTGACTGGAAAGCTGAGACTCTTGACCTCTGACCTCAAGATATCTGAATAAAAATGGGTTCTATTTGTACCCACAAGTCTCCTCTTTACAGACATGCCCACTTTATGCAAATCAAATGTAGTTTGGGGTAGAAACCGTGCAGGTTTTCTCATGAAGATAGCAAGCAAAAATGACATGCGGAGTTCCACAAGGCTCCATTCTGGGTCCTCTAATTTATTGGTACCAACCACAATAATGTTCCATCTATCTATATATCTAAACTGCATGTTATCTGCATAAATCAGGCATGTATGTAAAGATTGCACAATAAAATACATAATTTAGCAACATTTGTGCAAGATGTCTTTTTGAAACAGTCCAACAGCTGATCGATTCATATTGACAGGACTGCAAAAAAACATGCTTTAGGAAAATAAATTGAAATCTTGCTATCAAATGAAGATAAATAACACTTTTTTGGGTTTTCTTTTACAGTTATGAACCATGTAGATTGTGTTTTTTTTTATTGTTCCAATACAATAATATTCACTTTTGTTCTCTGAAAATATTCTGACTTCAATGATATACTACTTTTGGGGCAAAAATTTTGGGCTCATTATATGCACAAGAGTCTCAGCTTTCCATCTATTTATCTATCTATCTATCCATCTATCTATCTATCTATCTATCTATCTATCTATCTATCTATCTATCTATCTATCTATCTATCTATCTATCTATCTATCTATCTATCTATCTATCTATCTATCTATCTATCTATCTATCTATCTATCTATCTATCCATCTCAGCAGTGTTTCTGTGTCCAAATACTTTTGTCCAAGAGTGTGTAGCATCGTTGTTATTTACTTGAATTGTGAGATATCGCAGCACTTCCAGGTTCCTTCACAGTAATGGAAGCAAGTGGTAAAGCCTAAAATATCACCTGTGCATGTGCATCATAAGTTGTGTTTCCATAAACAAATGTCTTTGCACATTTTGAAGATGAGAAAAGCTTGATGGAAACAAAAGAAATTCTCTAAAACTCATCATATATGTGCATAAAAGTTATTACACTCGCTTGATGTGTTTTTGTCTCTTTATAGAAACAGTTAATGCTCTAAAAAGAAGATGGAAACACTTTTGAATAAGTTGTCGTATCGAACATTTAACTCACATGACTGATCAGCTGAAAACCCAAAAGAAGAAGCAGCACATTACAATGCCACCTGCTGACCAAAGGACTGATGGGAACTCACACATTCACATCTTCTATAATGCTGCAGACAGGTGTTCTCTCAGCTGTTGGAGTCTGTGTGTGAACAAACAGGTTAGGTTTGTATTTTAGCAGCAACATGTAATCAGTGCAGCTCACATTATTGTTCCTATAAACACGTTTAGTGAGAGATTCAGGAGTTTGAGGCGTCGCAGAAAGAAAACAAAAGAAATTTTTAAAAAACGGTTTGCAGACTTGTGACATCCAGCACACACACACACACACACACACACACACACACACACAGAGACTCACTGTAATTGTTTTCCTTACTGTGGTGTGTGTTTTTGTGCGGTTCCCAGTGTGTACCTTGCCCTGCCCTGTGAGAGAAGGTGTTCGCGGCAGCTCCCGGCGGGCGCCACACATACAGCTACTGAAGCCTTGTTAGAGCTTATAATGAGCCATAAAAGTGCTCAACTGTACCTAACATGCATGTGAATATCACCTGTCTGCACACACACACACACATATACACACACTGCTCTCCCGCAGGAACAAATAAAGCCATATTGTCCCCGGTCTGATTGCTGTGCTAATTAATGTAGCATACGAGCAGAAAAACACACTGAGACCAATTACACCCGAGAGAGTGAGAGAGTGAGAGGAGACGGAGAGAGAGCAGGGACCCAACATCCCCGTCTTTTACTACAGTAAACGTACTAATACACAGAGTAGAAATAGTTTGTTGCAAAAGTGCATGCAAGTAAACAGGAAAAATATACTTAAAATCAGGTAAAAGTACTGATACACAGCGTAGAAATACTTTTTTGTAAAAATTCATGCAAGTAAAAAGGAAAAATACACTTAAAATAAGGTAAAAGTACAAATAGATAGCGTAAACAAGAAAAATATACTTAAAATCAGGTAAAAGTACTAATACACGGAGTAGAAATACTTTGTTGCAAAGGTGCATGCTATTAAACATGAAAAATACACTTAAAATAAGGTAAAAGTACTAATACATAGCGTAAACAAGAAAAATATACTTAAAATTAGGTAAAAGTACTAATACACAGAGTAGAAATACTTTTTTGCAAAAATGCATGCAAGTAAACAGGAAAAATATTCTTAAAATCAGGTAAAAGTACTGATACACAGCGTAGAAATACTTTGTTGCAAAAATGCATGCAAGTAAAAAGGAAAAATACACTTAAAAATTAGGCAAAAGTACTAATACACAGAGTAGAAATACTTTGTTGCAAAGGTGCATGCTAGTAAACATGAAAAATACACTTAAAATAAGGTAAAAGTACTAATAGATAGTGTAAACAAGAAAAATATACTTAAAATAAGGTAAAAGTACTAATTCACAGAGTAGAAATACTTTTTTGCAAAAAATGTATGCAAGTATACAGGAAAAATATACTTAGAAAATAACAAAAAATTTGGCAGAATGGTTCATAATTATTGATGCAATCAAGCGTTCATCACTAAAGTTGCTGATAATATTTTGTATCTGAATCTGCAAAGTAACTAAAATAAATATAGAGCTGTAAAAAGTGCAACATTCCCCTCTGAAACGTATATAGGAGCAGAAAAAGGAACTGCTGAAGTCTATCAAAGTTGTACTTAAATACAATACTTGAGTAAATATACTTAGTTACTTTCCTCCACTGGGAGCAAAGTAAGAGGAAAGAGGAAGAGGAAGAATAACTGAGAGATAGATTACTTTTCAAGCTAAAATAAAAGCGTACTATAAAAAGGCTGAAGACAGAAGAAGAGTAAAGTGTTTTTTGTTGGAGCTGCAGATGTCGAAGCATTTGCTGATGTTTTCATGCTGCTGTGAGTCTGTTCACTTCCATGAGGTTTGTCAAGAAAATGTCAAGAAATATTCTTCGAATAAAAATGTAAAAAACACAGAGAAAAGACATCTTTCTTTCAGTCTGCCTGGAGGAGATTATCCAGAGAAGAGAAGCTTTTTAAAATGATGTTTTAACGTCCAGCGGTGGAATGTAACTAAATATATTTACTCAAGTAAACTTACGAACAATTTTAAGGTACTTTACTTTACTTGAGTATTTCCATTTTATGTAACTTTATACTTCTACTTGGCTACATTTTAGAGGCAAATATTGTACTTTTTACTGCTTTTAGTTAGTTTTCAGGTCGAGATTTAAAACATGACATAAAACATGATCAGTCTAAAGTGATTATACATGTTTATAAATAAAAGCACTTACAACAATATATTAACAGAATATCTAATGTATATATATATATATACATATATATATATATAAATATCTTTGCACAGCTCCTTCCCTCATTAAATACCTTCTTATTTGTACACATTGTTTCTACTGTTTATATCTTTCATATATTTTTATGTTTCTTTACTTCATATTTTTGCTCATAAAGTTGGAATAAGATATTGTTTACCTCTTTCCATGAAATTTTTGTGACAATGTGGTTTATTCTTGACAGATAAAGTTCATATCTCCATTAATTTATCAACTTTATTATTTAATCTCTTCCAAACATCTCACAATGAAATTTATAGAACTATTTGTTTCTTCCGTTGCACTACATGTAAATATTTTTCACCATTCTGACTGTGTACATATATTTTCCAATGTCTTTTTTAACATTTAATAATTGTATTTTTTTGAGACGATACCTGGCCAATAAAGCTGATTCTGATTCTGATATTGAAACCAATTCAACAGATGATTGTGTTGGAAAACAAAATTATTCCAACTTAATGGACTTAATGGTGTCTTTATGACTCAAAGTACTTGTTTCCCTAATATATATTTATATTTAACACTTTAACACAACCTTTAAATGCTGCTTACATGCATCAGTGCAATTAAAAGCATATTTTACTTTTGATACTTTAAGTACATTTTGAAGCTGATACTTATGAACTTCAGTAAGATTTGACTGCAGGACTTTTACCTGTATTTTCACAGTGTGGTATTAGTACTTTTACTGCAGTAAAGTATCTAAATCCTGCAGGTACTAGTCAGTGAACAGTGGAGGAGAATCTGTGTGTGTTCACATTTTCTCTCCTTGTTATCCAAAAATAAATGAATTGCTGCCACTGTGGAGGAAAACAGATGAAAAATAGTTTGCAGATATCTTTCACATCAATGTTTTCTTGCGATGTTGCTAAAAGAAATTAATCTGTGCAGGATTGTGTGTCCTACAAAATGCAAATAAGGTTGTTTTTTTTAACTTTTTTGTTTTGTAGCAGACAGAGCTGCATATTTATGTGTTTTTCTTTCCTTTTCATAAGTCATTAAAAATAACAGATGAGAGAGGAAGGAGGGATCTCTCTCTCTTTCACACCGTCGGTTACACCGAGCCTTTAGGAGTGACGTCCAGGTGTAATTAAAAGCAGCAGAGCCACTTTCACCTCACAGCCTGGAAACATGTGGCAACTTGTTAATTTACCTCCATCCTCCTCCTCCTCCTCCTCCTCCTCCTCCTCCTCCCCTCCTCCCCTCCTCCCCTCCTCCCCCCCGGTGTCCCTGTGGAGAGGAGACAGATGGGCTGGGAGTCACTTGAGGCAGCAGGAGGAGGAGGAAGGAGGCAGGAGACTTTTATTAAGACAAACTTTAGTTTTCATGCATGAGCAGCTCTGATGTTACAGCTCTATCTGTCTAACAGCAGGTGGATTTATGAAACCATGAGGATTTTTGTTCATCCAACCATTTCATTCACATTAACAGATAACATTTTATCTGGATATTCATGCTCAGCAGAGGGTTAATTTGGTTGTAAATATATATATATATATATATATATATATATATATATGTATATACTCTAGGAGATACTTTCACCGCTGCATTACAAGAGATGATATTGGCTGTGATGTAGAGGAAACTATGTGGCCAGACAGAGAGGAACGTTTGGATGTGCATGAATGATTTACAGTAATATGTACACTACAGGCCAAAAGTTACTACAAAAGCAGAGGATAAACATATCAATTTCGTCAGAAATTGTGGCTCTTTTTCTCTCCCTCCTCTTCCACGCACTCGTCCTCTGTGTCTTTGATCATTGTTGTCCTGAGCTTCAGGACCAACCTGCTGCACTCTGAACTGGTTTATATCGGTTGTCATGCTGTCTTGACATGAAGAGAAACAAGTGTGATCAATTTAGAATCATTGTGTTCACTGGATGACCGTTGTGTTTCATTTGTGTTCATGTTTTGTCACTTGTTGTTTCCATTATGTATCACAGGGACAGCTGTGTCTTATTGCAGGAGAATTGTGTTTAGAGTTTTGCAAAAGGAACGACTGAGATCTGCAATCGTGTTTTACTAGATGAAGATAGTTTATGGTTTTGTCTAAAGGATGTTTGATTCGGGGAGTGAGTTTAGACAACCGAGCCACTGATTCACACAACAGGAATTAATGTTTTAGCAATTGAGAAAAACTGTAAAGTATTGAATCTTGAAAATCTTCAATCTTGAATCTTAGAAGCTGAGATAAATGACAGGCCTATTTATGTCATAATTTGGGATAATGTTAGTTTTCACCATGCTGTCAGAGTGACAGAATGGTTGAATATGCATCCAAATGTCTGTAACCTATACTTGCCACCATACTCTCCATTCCTCAATGCCTGTCAGTGTCAGGCAGCAATGTGTGTGTTTTTGTGTTTCTCCTCCCTCCTTTTCCTGTGTTTTCAGGTGATTCCTGCACAGACTGTCAGTGATTGGGATGACAACCTGCAGGTGATTACTGATGAGCTGCTACCTGTGTAGCCAGGCTGTGCTCCTATTGGCTCCCTGCATCCCCAGCTGGCCAATCACAAGGGAAGAGACCCTTTTAAATGGAGGACATCTTGGGCCTTCATTCTCTCTTGGTTTTTCAATGCATGTGCTGACTTTGCTTAAGAAAATAGGTTTGTGTGGTGGAAGGTTGGGACTAGGTAAGTTGGGGGTACCCTGTACATTTTGCATCACGTAGGATAATTTCTGTTACTCCATTAGTTTATTGGTTGTGCCATCCCTGTATTGTTCTGAAAGCCTTTTTTGTAGAGAAGTTAGTTCGGCCTTTTGTTTGTTTGTTTTTTCTTCACAGCTAGTTTAGATCGGCCTTGTTTTGTTATATTTGTTTCACCTTTCTTTTGGCACAATCACTTGTCCCATCCTCCCCCACCTTAGTGTGTCTTCCTTTGGTTTTTATGAAATAAATCATCATTGTTCATATCACCTTCGACTTTGTTTAATTTTCTGATTGTTGGGTTATTGTCTGCTTGCTGGGTTTAGTCAGTGGACGTAACGGTGCCATAGAGGAGTTTTTCTCCACTTGGAGGTGGAAGTGTATGAGACAGCCCTCCACCAGGGTGAATCTTCTTGAAGCCGTGGAGCTAGCTGCTGATGATTAGCGAGGAGATGTGTCAGGGACTTTACAACTGTGTAAAGTGGTTTCAGGTTTTTTTTAACCTTTTACAGTACATTGTAGGCTGTACACTTTTGATTGATTGTCTTTATTTTGAACATGCAAGCAAGTAAAAAAACAACAAAAAAACAAGTTTAAATATTAATAGATGAATAAATAAAAAACAAAACAAAAGCAAAAAAAAATTGAGAAGACAGACACTTTCTGCAAGCTCGAAAGGGAGTAGGAAGAAGTAAAAAACTTTAACAGGTCTCTCTCTATATATATATCTCTATCTATATCTCTATATCTATATATATCTATATCTATATAGATATGTGTATATGTGTATATGTATGTGTATGTATATGTCCATGTTACAGAGGCTTTTCTAAATGTCTGTACTTTGTGAAGATGTCTTTATATTTGTTTTTAAACTGTCTTATGTTTTGGCTTTTCTGTACTTCCACACTTAACTTATTCATTCATTTGTATTTGTCAATTTCAGGGTGATTTTTTTCACAGTAGCTATGTTTCAATGCAGAGTAAATGCTGAATCCACTGACTTGTGCAATCTTTTTTTTTTTTTTTGCAAAATGCATGTGCTTGTGCATGTGTACTTTAATGTGACCAATAAACATTTCCCCATGAGCTGCATGCCTTGAACACTGTGTTTCCAATGTTTTGGTGTAGTGTGTAATGATGCTCAGCAGTTTTTCTATTTGGACCAATTAGTTCAAGATGTGACAACATTGTTTGGTTTTGAGAACAGGTAAATCTATTTTGAGGCGATGGGATGGTTTTGCTAAAAGAATCAGAGGTTTTGTGAATGTAGTGTGAGAAAAGAATTTTGTGTTTTTTGTGATTCTGAGAAAAGGACAGGAGGAGTTGAAAATGTGTTTTAGCAATTGAGAAAAACTGTAAGAATGCAATTCCTGCTGTTGTTAACCCTTTGATGCACAACATGGTCTAAAGTGATCCAACAGAGTTTTTATGTTCTATATCGTTGCAATAAATTATTTTCATCATTCAGTATTCCAGGTTTTCCTCAATTAGTTTGTTTTTGATCATCGTACATCCTGATTTTATGTTTTCTTTTATTCTTTTTTAAATAAAATCCCTTTTTGTGTCACTACTCTTCTAATGCACAACATGGGTCAAAAATTACCCATATCCATTTTTTAGCTAAGTAGCCTGCTAAGCTAACTACTTAGCTAACTTCTTGGCTAAGCAGCTTGCTAAGCTAACAACTTAGCTAACTTCTTGGCTAAGCAGCTTGCTAAGCTAACTACTTAGCTAACTTCTTGGCTAAGCAGCTTGCTAAGCTAACTACTTAGCTAACTTCTTGGCTAAGCAGCTTGCTAAGCTAACCACTTAGCTAACTTCTTGGCTAAGCAGCTTGCTAAGCTAACTACTTAGCTAACTTCTTGGCTAAGTAGCTTGCTAAGCTAACCACTTAGCTAACTTCTTGGCTAAGTAGTTAGCTTAGCAAGCTACTTAGCCAAGTAGTTAGCTATGTAATAATACAAAACCTTTTTTTCTATAGTATGAGAGGCAAAATGGAAATAATGATCTGTTATCAAAAACAAGATATTTAAAGAATACTTGGAATATTCAATCATAAAATAAGTTGATATCAAAAGATAGAGCACAGAAGCACACAACAGCATTAAATAACATGAAGGGAATGAATGAGGTTCATTTTTGACCATGTTGTGCATCAAAGGGTTAAACCCAGAGGAGGTTACTTTGAAGAAATCAAAGTCTAAGCAAGGAAACCCCAAATACCTGATAATTATAGTTAAAATGTCTTCTCATACGTGACTCTGAGTTTTAGGGTAAAAGCAATCCAGACCATCCCTAATTTCTTCATCTCGCCCCCAAAAAACAAAATTTAATCTTTTAGTAAAACGTGGCTCATGGTCCACTGTATGAGTGAAGTTATAGTATCCAGATCATTTCAGCAATAGATATATATAGTTGTGTGTTATCTGCATAATAAGAAATTAATGTGTTTTTGTGTGATTTACCAGAGAGGTTGCATATAGAGGTTAAATAAAAGAAGCGGGGAAGGTAAACTGCGTCTATAAAGTTTAAAATGATTACTTTCCACCTCCGCAAGCAACACTCCTAAAGAGGTTACAGCAGCCACACAAATATTCCTGCGAGCCGCCGTTAATCATGGACCCAGAGATGTTATTAAACATCTTCCATTACTTGAAGTAGTCTATTAAAACGTTCATTATCCTCCTGCTGGTATCATCACATCTCCACCGTGTATCATCCAGAGGTCAACTCAGGTTAAATACATTTCACTGAGCTTATTAACGAGCACCGCGTTACCCAGAATCCTTCTGACAGGCTAAATATTAGGCATCACTCATGCAGTTATTGATTTAAAGTATAATTTCCTTTGGTTTTAATTGGTTTTTAATAAAAACGTGAACTGTGACAGTTGAACATCAGAGTAAAAGACATAAAATAAAGGCCAAATGCTGTTTTGACTCGAGTCTCTGCAACAAGAGATTGAATTTGAATATTGTCGACATAAAACATTACATCTCACTGCAAACTTTCAAAATATTGGGATCGTTTGTTTTTTTCACATGACAAACACATGGCTGCATGTAGAAAGTATTATTTTTTGTGTGGCTGCTGTAGAAACCTTTCACCTCTGTCAACTTTCCATGACCTGAGATTTAAAAAAGGATTTGATATGAAGAATTAGATCAAGTAAAGGATATTTAGGGACATGCTCGGTATCTGGAGTTCAGTTTAAGTGTTTATTATTTTACTTTATTGGCTTTGAACTGTCAAAGTTATTTTCAAGTTAAACTAAAAGTGAGTTTAACATAAGTGAAAACTATCCACTGAACAGAAAAACGGCTATATAACTCTAATATACATTGACATTATTTGTAATTAACTTGAGGTTGGAAACTCTTAATGGAGGAATGGAGGAATAACTGCTTTTTATGTCTTCCAGTCAGGTTTTCGACAACACCACAGCACTGAGACCGCTCTGGTTAAGGTCCTCAATGACATCCACTTAAACACAGACAGTGGCAAAAGTTCTGTCTTAGTTTTACTTGATCTCAGTAGTTGACCACAACATATTACTAGATCGCCTTGCAAACTGGGTTGGACTTTCTGGAACTGTGCTAAGCTGGCTTGAATCCTACTTAAAGGACAGAGAATACTATGTGTCAATAGGCAATTTCACATCCGAGCGAACAAATATTGAATGTGGGGTACCCCAAGGTTCCATTCTTGGGCCTCTTCTGTTTAACATCTACATGCTTCCACTAGCTCAGATTATGAATAAGAACAAATTATGCTACCACAATTATGCAGACGACACACAAATTTACATAACCATATCACCAGGTGACTATATATCAATGTTTTGGTCATGAGTTGCCGTAAAAGGTGAAAAGAAAAAAGTTGGTAATCATTTTTTTCTTCATGTCCTAAAACCAGTCTAATATCATTGGGTCCATTTGACCCCTGAGGAGGATGGGTGTTTATTGTTTATTGTTTATTGTTTATTGTTTATTGAATGGATCCCCATTAGCTGACGCCTTGGCGACTGCTAGTCTTCCTGTGGTCCCTAAAAGACATAGAACATGACATACAAACAACATAAACAAAAACAGTACATACAAGAAAAACAATAACAAACACAATTAATACATACATGCAAAGTTCTACATTCATATTTACCCGACAAAAAATTCTACATTTATATTTACCCGACGAATGTTATTCTGTAAAATTCAGATGTCTATAGTGTCAATATCAGCTGTATACACTTATAATTTATAATTTCATTAAAGAACATTTAACCCATAAGAACCTATGGTGACACCGGTGTAACAAACACTTTAAATCTTCTAGAATCTCCCATATTCAACTTCCCCAAAATATGTGTGTGACTGGAAACAGAAATGTGAAAAAGTAGCTAATTTCAAAAAGCGTATTTTTTGTTACTAGGCTAAGTTTAAACCCATTTAACAACTCTAATCCGTTAATAGTGTGTCCTGTATTACATTTAACTTGTTCTGACCAAATTCTCGAACAAATTAAAGTCACAATTTTGATTTATGTTATGGAGATGCAAACAAAAAGGCAAATGGTTATTTGTTATTCATGTATTATTATAATATAATCTGAAAAATAATGTGTTGTTGAACAGCACTATTAATGTGCGTAAAAACGTAAATACCATAATTTATTTTATGTCACATGACAGATCTTTGACATTTAAGGGTAGTATTTTTTTTAAAACATCATAAATATGTTCTATGTGGTATATCCTCCATAATTTTCCTTTAAGGATAACTGGGTCTGGGTTCTTATGGGTTAAAAGGAAGAATTATCCGGCTACAGATATAGCAGCGAAAAAGAAATAAAATAAGAAAACAAAACATATTAGTAATCATTCACTTTACACTTTATACTTTAAGGGTTAAATACACCGTCACGGCTTTGTGTTTGACTGATTTATTGAAGTGTGTCCATGTTTCTGTTTGTTTAGGGGAAGGTGTGCATGATTTCTGCTGTTTATTTACACAAACTTTAAATCTATTTACAATCGACATTTTTAATTGACAAACACGTGAAGCTCTGATTGGAGTGTGAGAGTGTTCGTGTTAGTGAAACTGTCAAAGCCACTCTTAATATTCTCTGACCTCTGCACACACTCGTCCTCTCAGCTTTGTTAACAGGAGTGTGTGTGTGCACTTCCCCTGTTACCGTGACAACGCCGCGGTGTGTACATGCTCTGACAAGTGGTTTGTACAACATGTTTAACCATGACGGGTTCTGATGTCTTATAGGCATGTTTGCAATGTTTTAATACATGTTTTGTTGTTTGCCCACCAACATGATCAAACATTATATAAAGTGAAACATCACAAACAGTCACAAGAGGCTCAATTCTCATCAAACATGAAGATCCAGATGCAAAAATGGAGCGAAGGTGGAAGAAGTATTCAGAGCTTTTACTGGAGTAAAAGTATTAATACCACAATGTAAAAATACATTAACCCCCTGAACCCACTGGTGGGATTAAAATGTTTGTTTTCTTTAACCCTTTGATGCACAACATGGTCTAAAGTGACCCAGTGACAGAGGTTTTATGTTCTATATCTTTGCAATTAATTATTTTCATCATTCAGTATTCCAGGTTTTCCTCAATTAGTTTGTTTTTGA
>NC_081532.1:35268490-35273490 GCF_030273125.1 Centropristis striata | reverse complement strand
GGACCTGGTGACTGCAAACGCTTTATTTTTGGGAACGTTTTAAATTACACAAATATCAACATTTTAACACAAGTTTTGGCCACTTTTTAAAAGAGAAACTTTCTTAAACTATGATCCGTTCAAGGAGCAGCAGTCAGGGGAAAATAGATTACTGGATGTAACTCTAGTTTTATGAATACATCCATAGCTCTCTAACTTAGAGTTTAGATTCTCTCCACTGGGGTGCACAAATATATGTAAATATATGTAAATAATATTTGTTTTTTAATATAACCATGCTTTCCCCTTACTTTATCCATGCTGTCTGCCATGTGTTAAACAAGAATTAAAAATGTAGAATCATTGAATCTCTTGTCTTGTTTCTTTAGGTCTCATTTTGAAACTTTTTATGTGGTAAAAAGCTGATTTTTAAACATGTGTTTGGTTTGAATAAGTTAAGTTTTAGGGTAAAAGCAATCCAAATGATGCGTTCAAGGAAAGTTCCTACAGTACGTACGATAATGTCTGTTTTTACACTTTCTTTCTATGATAAATGCTGGATTTTTGACAAAGAAAACATACTTTTGACAAATATGAATATAAGTAAATTAACGGAAAGATAGCATTGTATTTTAACTTTTATGCCAATGAAGATTATTTGAATTTAACAGAATAAAGTGAGCCTGTGAGGACACACACTATTATTAATTTATTATATTATATATATTATATATTATTATATTTAATATATTAATTTATAACAATGAATGACGGAACAATTCTTACCTATTTTTTGTTAAAAACAATATCTCATTGTACACAAAATGAACCCAGAATGTGTACAAAGTATAATAGTTGAATTGTGCAATAAAAGCTAAATATAAAGATCATTCTCACTGTACTGCACTTTCAAAATAAAATAAAAAGTAATTGTGCACAAAAATGAGAAATGTCATTGTCATACAAAAATAACTGTTATAGTTAGTAAGTCTCATTATTTCAATCAATGTATTTGTATCTTCCAAATGTACTTAAATTAGATTTTTAAATAACCTAAAATAAAGGATTTGAATGCTTACATATCATGCCTAGTGGAACAGGTACTCAAGAAAAACCCTGTAAAATATTATGGAATTATGGAATTTTTTTTTTTTTTTACATTTAATTTAGTTTTACTGTTACAAAACAGAAAAATATGTGTATTTTTTTGTTTTGTTTTTACATAGAATTCACTGTAATAATACTTCAACAG
This sequence comes from Centropristis striata, assembly GCF_030273125.1. NCBI lineage: Eukaryota > Metazoa > Chordata > Actinopteri > Perciformes > Serranidae > Centropristis > Centropristis striata. The sequence goes on along the minus strand of NC_081532.1, from coordinate 35,272,259 downwards.
CAAGAAGTAATAACACTGTAAAAAAAATACATAATTTATAGTTTTAAACTTTTATTTTATGGCTAATATTTGTAATAAAAGTAATTTAATTAACCTTTTTTTTTTTTTTTTTACAGCATTTGCATGTAATGTAAAAAAAAAGAAGAAGAAGAAGAAAAATGCTGTAAAATATTGTGGATTTTTTTTTTAAATTACGAAGAAAATTAGAAATTAAAATAATACTGAAAAAATATATAATGTCCTTTTATTATAATTCACAGATTTTAGTTTATGTTTAATATTTGTATTAAAAGAAAATTTATTTTACTTTTTTTTTATGGCATTTGCACTCAAGAAAAAAACTGTAAAATATTCTGGATTTTTCTTTAATTTCTTAGCATTTTTAGCAATAACACTGCCAAACTTAGAAAAATTTACAGATTTCAACTTTTTTTTATGGTTAATATTTGTAATAAAGGTAATTAATTTACCTTTTTAAGGCATTTGCATTTATTGTAGAAAAAAATAAGAAAAATGCTGTAAAATTAATTATTTTTTTGCATTTTTAGTATTTTTTATTGTGTGCTTCAAAATGTCGACATGATGTTTGATTGAAATCTTTTCAGAATTTTTTTTGAACATGTTAATAAAGTCTCTGCGGAGCAATAAAACTGTCAAAAGTTAGAAAAATTTACAGATTTCAACTTTTATTTTATGGTTAATATTTGTAATAAAAGTAATGTATTTACCTTTTTAAGGCATTTGCATTTATTGTAGAAAAAATAAGAAAAACGCAGTAAAATTAATTATTTTTTTGCATTTTTAGTATTTTTTATTGTGTGCTTCAAAATGTCGACATGATGTTTGATTGAAATCTTTTCAGAATTTTTTTTGAACATGTTAATAAAGTCTCTGCGGAGCAATAAAACTGTCAAAAGTTAGAAAAATTTACAGATTTCAACTTTTATTTTATGGTTAATATTTGTAATAAAAGTAATGTATTTACCTTTTTAAGGCATTTGCATTTATTGTAGAAAAAATAAGAAAAACGCAGTAAAATTAATAATTTTTTTGCATTTTTAGTATTTTTTATTGTGTGCCTCAAAGTGTCGACATGATGTTTGATTGAAATCTTTTCAGAATTTTCTTTGAACATGTTAATAAAGTCTCTGCGGAGGAAATGGGCATGTGTTTGTTCCCCCTGAGACTCTCTGAACAGAAAAAAAAAGAGTTTTACGTTTATTTTTCGACAAAATAATCACATTTCCAGCTTATTTTATGCTCTTTTTTAAATCTCAGTTAGCCTTTTCTCCCTCACTGGAGAAAAAAGGAGCTTTTTGTTGCAGATGCGTGGTTTCCACCTGCCAGCCAGTGTGTCATCCATATGATTATGTGCCTTATTCTTTACGGTCAGAGGTGGGAATTGAACTGGCGGCTCTCGGAGCAGGGCGGAGGGCGAGCTTCCCTCTATCATTTATTAAAAAGAAGAAGGAACTTTGTCTCCGTTTCTTTTACAGCTCTGATTAAAGGCGCCGTCACCGTGTCATACCTGTGATTATGTCTGCTGTCACTGAAGTGTGTGTGTGTGTGTGTGTGTGTGTGTGTGTGACAGGTCAGTGAATACCACAGAGAGTAATGTGACTAATATATTGTGCATCACAGTGCAGTGGAGCTTGACAACATTTATAATGGCTTCATCAGAAATTGCCTGCCTCCTGCACAGTTCATGCAGAAATATGTTCATGTGCTCACCTGAGAAATATGAAACGTTAAAGATCTCAGCAGGACGACATGAGCTATGAATATGTTGTCCAGAAAAAGCACAAATAATGAGACGGTAACATGTTTTTTTTATATTCATGTCCGTGCATCAGACAAGATGTTTCTTTATGATGAAAAATACAGTTTGTACACAGTAATATCAGCATACCCAAATTAACACTGTAAGAGTTGATCTTAACACTTTTAAAGTGTCTATATGGGTACACCCCTTAGAGTGTTAATTTAACACTTTTTCGAGTGTTGGTACCTTTACACTGAGTTAGTGTAAATTTGACTCTTTTTGGAGTCAAAATTTAACACCAAAAATAGTCAAATTTACACTAACTTAGTGTAAAGGTAGGAGTTAAAATTTAACACCAAACAAGGCTTGCTAGCGTTAGCACCACTTTAGCATGCTAGCTAGCAACTCCGAACCATAGCATCATCTTATCACGTTTTATATCTATGGTTACAATGTGCATTACTCGTCTCACAAGCCAAACTTACCATTTACTGCCGTTACTCAATTTTTATGTTACAGTAAGACCAGCATGCATGCTAACCCCTAGCTCATAAAACAATTTAGCAGGTGTTCGGGTGGTAAGTAACAGCGTGACGACGAGTAAAGATACCATGGCTCACCACTGCAAAATGACCGGGTGCCCGAAGAGTAATAATAATATTAAAATACAATATTATCAGATACTTTATGTACTTACTGAACAGTGTAACCGTTAAAAGTTGAGAAGTAACTCTATCTTCAGCAGACCGATTGACACGCAGCAGAGCGGTGTTGTACGGTGTAGGGGGGGCGACGTTAACACTTGAGGTGTGAAATACAGGATCAGAGTTTAGAGAAAGTTGGATTTAGGGGGATCTTGTAAAGAAAACAAACATTTTAGGGGGTTAGGGTATGTTCACAGTAAAAGCTGTGAATCCCAAGTTTTCCCACTAGTCTCTTCTTCTACAGACATACCAACTTTATGCAAATCCAATGTAGTTTTGGGTAGAAACCATGCAGGTTTTTTCATGCAGATAGCGAAAAAAAAATGTAATGTGGAGTTCCCCAAGGCTCCATTCTGGGGCCTCTGATCAATTGGTAGCAACCACAATAACGTTCAAGAAGAAATACAGTAAAATATGTTAATGTGTCCTCTTGTATGTGAATCTTCTTGCACCCTGGGGTCCCTATACAGTCTGTGAGCTGCATAAATCGGGTCTGACTGGAAAGCTGAGACTCTTGTGGACTCAATGAGCAAACATTTTAGGGGGTTTAGGGTATTTTCACAGTAAAAGCTGTGAATCCTTCTTTGCTCTTGTGTGAAGTGAACAGTAAGCAGACTCTGTCCATTATATCCTTTGTCTCTTTCTGTCTTCACATGTCGGCAGCCGGACACTGAACCGATCCGTCAGCGTTAACGGTGACGTCCACATTTGGATCTGAACATGTTCACTGTCACAGGAGGCGACCCAGGGGGCTGCTGGGTAATAACGGCCTGCTGATGGCGAGGCGGGGAGCGCCGACAACATGACAGCTTCTTAATAGATCGCAGAGAAGAGAGGAGGAGGACGGAGAAACCTCGTATGTCCACAGATCATAAACTACACTTCTGTATCTAGAATGAAAATATTAGGAATATTAATTTATTGGCTTAATAAAACAGAACACTATCTGCACGATCGGTAAATGCAAAAAAAAAAAGGGGTTATTTCTTGTCATTCAATTTAAGAAAAATATATTTAAAATTTGTCAAGCATTTGCAAAAACCACATCAACATTTAGGTTTATTTTCCTAAATAATGTTGTTTTTGGTGCAGTGCAATCTTTACAGACATGCCCGGTTTATGAACAACATGCAGTTTAAGGAAAAAGGTTTCTTGCATGCATTTAAAATGTGTTATTGTGTCTCTTATATGTGAATATTTGTGCACTCTGGATCTAAATGGGTCTGACTGATTCAATGAACCCAATTTTCTTCATGTGTGATGAATCTATTGGTACCAACCACAATAACTCTCCAAAGTTATG
>NC_081532.1:35258490-35263490 GCF_030273125.1 Centropristis striata | reverse complement strand
TTCTATTTTACATCAACATGCTTTTCAACAGATTCTGACAAACTACAACAAAAGTGCAGACGACACGCAATTTACTGATTACATGCAGTTTTTCTCATGAGTGAAATGTGTTATTTTGTTCTCTTGTATGTGAATCTTTGTGCATCCTGGGGTCCCTAAACAGTCTGTGAGCTGCGTAAATTGGGTCATACTGACTCTTTTGCATATAATGAGACAAAAAGTCAATTTTCAAATTGGTCCCTTAAACTCCGACCTCAAGATATCTGAATAAAATTGGGTTCTATGTGAACACAGGTCTCCTCTTTACAGACATGCCCACTTTATGCAAATCTCATGCATATAAATGTGTTGTTTTTCGCTGATTCTAAAAATAATGGGGTGCCTAAACAATCTGTGAGCTGCATAAATCGGGTCTGACTGGAAGGCTGAGACTCTTGTGGATTTAATGGGCCAAATTTCTGGAAAATACACAAATATACTAACTGTCAAAAGTTTCTGACACCAAACAGAAGGAGTTTAATCTGCTGTTCTTAAGGTCTTGGTGTCTTATTGTGGGATTCTGGAGGGAGTTTTCTACATTTTTAACCACTTTCATGTTGTTTTGCATGTGTGGAGCTGCAGCAGGATATAAATACAGAACCTGGTCTCACAGAAATCTGTGAAATAGCCACGGATTTCGCTTAACTCAAAATCCGTGGAATAGCCACGGAATCACTCAAATTTCCGTGAAACTGACACGGATTTCGCTACAATGCAAGTTAATGACAGTCATATCCCGTGGCTATTCCATGGATATTTGTTCCTATTGGTTTGTTCCAAGTCACGTGACTTTCAAGGTCCCGGTGGTCAGAACAAAAAACATGTCGGAAAGTTCTCTCATTTTTAGTGAAAAAAATCAATATTTTGACTTAGTTTCTGCATAAAAATGGATTTTGATCACATTTCTAGCGAGAAATATATGTTTTATTTTCTAAATATTCACTCAGTGAATGTTCATAATCACTTTGTATGTTGGAATAGCCACGGGATATGACTGGCATTAACTTGCATTGTAGCCAAATCCGTGTCCATGTCAATTTTGTGTCTTCTGGTCATTCTGTGTCTTTTTTGGTCATTTTGTGTCTTTTTTTTTTATAATTTTGTGTCTTTTTTTTATTTTTATGTCTTTTCTGGTCATTCTGTGTCTTTTTTGGTCATTTTGTTTCCTTTTTGTTGGTAATTTTGTGTCTTTTTTAAGTCATTTTGTGTCTTTTTTTGGTCATTTTGTGTCTTTTTGGGGGGGAAACTTAAGGAAATATGCTGCTGCGTTGAATTATGAGAATGAAGGATCCAGCACTTTTTTGGAACTTCCTATTGGTTTGTGTCCATTTATAGTGAAAAAAAAATCAATATTTTGACTTAGTTTCTGCATAAAAATGGATTTTGATCACATTTCTAGCGAGAAATATATGTTTTATTTTCTAAATCTTCACTCAGTGAATGTACATAATCACATTGTATGTTGGAATAGCCACGGGATATGACTGGCATTAACTTGCATTGTAGCGAAATCCGTGTCAGTTTCACGGAAATTTGAGTGATTCCGTGGCTATTCCACGGATTCCTGTGAGACCTGAGCAGGTTGGTATTTTTTATCTTTTAAAGAAACATCTTGTCTGATGCACGGACACGAATATAAAAAAAATATGTTACCTTCTCATTATTTGTGCTTTTTTCTGCACAACATATTCATAGCTCGAGGACACGATAACACATTTTACTGCAGGAAACAAATTGCATGTTTCCAGCTTCAAACTGCATGGTATTTGCATAAATCGGGCATGTCTGTTTTGCGAGTTTTGCTAAACCTTTTCCTAAACTTTGGAGTTTCAGTTTCACAGAAATTTGAGTGATTCCGTGGCTATTCCACGGATTTCTGTGAGACCAGGTTGGTATTTTTCATCTTTTAAAGAAACATCTTGTCTGATGCACGGACACGAATATAAAAAAAATATGTTACCGTCTCATTATTTGTGCTTTTTCTGCACAACATATTCATAGCTCATGTCTATTCCACGGATTTTGAGTTAAGCGAAATCCGTGGCTATTTCACGGATTTCTGTGAGACCAGGTTGTAAATACAATGCTGCTGCTGATAAAATATTTTCTATAGGAGGTTTTGGTGTTGACGAGTGTGAAGCTTCAGCCTCAGCGTGCTCGTCTCTCCTCGTCTCTCCTCGTCTCTGGGTGTCTCTGCAGATGAGCGTCTCAAACTGTGTCTCTGCAGGTCTGCCAGGTTTATGAGCCTCATCACTGTTAATGCCGTCAGTCTTCTCCTGCCTCTAATTGGCTCTGCACCCCAATTAGCTCCGGCTGTTAGCACCTGCAGCTCCCCGAAAGATTAACGGCGCCGAGTTTAAGACCCGACAATTAATCATTATTAGGGAGGAAACGATGCCGGGGCTTTGTGGGACTTTAGTTTGAGGTGTAAAAAATGTCATTGTCATTGTCGGGAGCGTTTCAGGTGTCAAACAGTGTTGAAACGTGAGTCATTTAGCAGTGTGAAATATGAATTATGGAGAAAGAGTTGTAATCATTTCGCTGGTGACAAAAAGGCACTTAGTGATAAATTTGACAGAGAATCAGCAGCTGTGTGAACTGCGCTGCAGCGACTGTTCACGTTATTAAATTCATATTTTCTGGACTGATTAACCTGTTAGAATTAAAGAGGACGGCTGCAAGTAAAAAACTCAACTTCTGCTGGGATTTTTTTTACACTTTTTAATTATAAGATACACTGTTATTTCACAGATGATTTAATAGATGGTAAGATTTTAAAAATGTGGATAATACACAGTAAATATCTGTAATTATAGAATTGATATATTTACCAATTTTTTTTACGTTAACTTTAACATTTTTATGTAAATAAAAAAACAGAAAGTTGCCTTAATTTACATTCAGCAAAAAAAATGTTTAAATTTTTTTTTTTTGACATAGAATTCACTGTAATTTAACATTGAAGACCATAATAATAAATAATAATAAATAACACTGTGGAAAAAAATCTTTAATGTCCCATTATATTAATTTACAGATTTCAAATTTTATTTTATGCTTAGAATTTGTTTTGAAACAATTAACTTTTTTATGGCATTTGCACTTAATGTAGAAAAAACCCCAGTACATTTCTGTATATATATATATATATTAATATGATGCAAGTGTTTGATTTTTTAAAATATTTTTTTCATTTAGAGAACGTTTCCTTAATTTTACAGTCAACAATATGATGTGTGTTTTTAGTATTTTTACAGAAATCCATTTAATTTAACCATTTATAAAGACATTTTTTATGACTATTAAGAAATTAAACTACACTGTTAAAAGAAACATTTGAAGAAGAAAAATGATACAGTAAAAAAAAAATTGTATATGTCGGGTTTATAAATTAATTAGTTATTTTGGTCGGCCCCGAATATATTTTATTTAATTTAATTATTCAGAGTGCACTACAGGTAAAATAAATACCTTTACAAAAGCTGAATATGAATAAATATGAAAATAAATTGCAAAAAAAATGTTGGTTTATTGTAAATTTGTTGTTTTATTTATTTGTGTTTTTTCAAGAATGCTAACAAACATCAGTCTGGAACATTTGAGGTTGTTTTTTTGTCTCGTGTTGTCGTGTCAAATGTTGTTTTTTTGCACGACGACGGTCTGATTCAGCTGAATGATTTATACCAGCATCAGGAGACTGGAGGAGACACACACACACACACACACTCACACACACACACACACACACACACACTCACACACACACACACACACACACACACACACACACACACACACTCATCCATGTGAGTCATGTTCAGACAGTCAGACATGAATGTTAAAGTTATAACTGTAGATTCAATGAAAGCTTCACGTCACTGTGTGTGTGTGTGTGTGTGTGTGTGTGTGTGTGTGTGTGTGTGTGTGTGTGTGTGAGTGTGTGTGTGTGTGAGAGTGTGTGTATATGAGAGAGAGAGAATAAAAGGAGTACACTGAAAAAAAAATAATTATTTGAAAAAAGTAATTTTCCAGAGATTTATTGCATTATTTTACAGGGTTTTTGTTGTTTTTTCCCAATGTTTTCAATATTCATGAATAAAGATTAAATCCATTATTATTATTATTATTATTATTATTATTATTATTACTATTATTATTATTATTATTATTATTATTATTATTATTATTATTATAAATAATAATAATAATATATAATTATATACATATATATATATTAAACATGTATTATATAATATTAACCACCAAAATAAAAGTAGAAATTTATAAACTAATATAATGGGACATTATAGATTTTTTTTTACAGTATTATTTAATTCCTTAATGGTCTTGAATGTTAAATTACGGTGAATTCTACACAAAAATAAATGTTAAGAAAGGAAACTGTAGTCCTGCAGCTCTATGGAATCAGCACAATCAGAAGAACTCAAACATGTGAGACAAAAAAAAAAAGGAAATACACAAAATTACCAAAAAAGGCACAAAATAACTAAAAAAAGACACATAATTACCAAAATAGACACAAAAAAGACAAAAAAGACACAAAATTACAAAAAATGTGTAAAATAACAAAAAAAAGACACACAATTACTAAAAGATACACAATAACTTAAAAAAAGACACAAAATTATACAAAAATGTACAAAATTACCAAAGACACAAAATTTAAAAAAAGACATAAAATATATAAAAAGACACAAAATAAGCAAAAAAGATGTAGTTTTCTCCACATATTGTCCATAGTGAAGTATTGTCATGTTACCAGCCTCTCCTGTCCTCTCCTCTCTGCTCTGTGTAAACAGCCTCTCCTGTCCTCTCCTCTCTGCTCTGTGTAAACAGCCTCTCCTGTCCTCTCCTCTCTGCTCTGTGTAAACAGCCTCTCCTGTCCTCTCCTCTCTGCTCTGTGTAAACAGATTCTCAGTGAATATTTGTCACGTGACCGT
>NC_081532.1:35143490-35253490 GCF_030273125.1 Centropristis striata | reverse complement strand
GGTAGAAAATGAAAGGAGGGAGGAGGATGGGAGGGGTGAGATAAGAGGGGGAGACACAGGTGAAACAGAGGAAAGATGGAAGGAGGAATTGGAGAGTACAGAAGAGGTAAGAGAGGAAGGGGTGAGGTAAAAATGAAAGGGGAGGAAGATGAGAGAGGGTGAGATAAGAAGAGGGGAGACACTGGATGAAACAAGGTGAAAAATAAGGAAAAAAGGGAGGTGAAGAGGGAGGGAGGGAAGCAAAGGGTAATGTAAATATGAGAGGAAGGGGTGAGGTAGAAAGTGAAAGGGGGAGGGAGGAAGGGGTGAGGAAGAGGAGGATCGGAGGAGGGTAAAAAAGAGGGAAGGAAATGGAATGAAAGGGGGGAGACGCTGGAAGAGAGGAGGAAGAAAGAAAAGGTGAAAAGGGGAGGAAAGATGAAGGGATGGGCAAAGGACAACAGAAGAGGTGAGAGAGGGAGGAAGGTGGAGAGAAGGAAAGATGGATGGAGGGATGGGGGAGGAAACAGAGGGGAAGTGAAGATTCAAGTACAGGTTAGAGAGGAAGGGGTGAGGTGGAAAATGAAAGAGAGGAAAAGATAAGAGAGGGAGACACTGGACGAGAGGAAGGAGAAAGGAAGGTGAAGAAGAGGAAAGATGGAGGGATGGGGAGGAAATGGAGGGGAAGTGGTGAGGAGGAGGGGAGGAGGGTAAAAAAGAGGGAAGGAAATGGTTTCAAAGGGGGGAGATGCTGGAAGAGAGGAGGAAGAAAGAAAAGGTGAAAAGGGGGAGGAAAGATGGAGGGATGGGCAAAGGACAACAGAAGAGGTGAGGGAGGGAGGAAGGTGGAGAGAAGGAAAGATGGATGGAGGGATGGGGGAGGAAACAGAAGGGAAGTGAAGCTGCAAGTACAGGTTAGAGAGGAAGGGGTGAGGTGGAAAATGAAAGGGTGATGGGAGAGGAAAAGATAAGAGAGGGAGACACTGGACGAGAGGAAGGAGAAAGGAAGGTGATGAAGAGGAAAGATGGAAGGATGGAGGAGGAAATGGAGGGGAAGTGGTGAGGAGGGAAAAAAAGAGGGAAGGAAATGGTTTGAAAGGGGGGAGAAAGACAAGGTGAAAAGGGGGAGGAAAGATGGAGGGATGGGCAAAGGACAACAGAAGAGGTGAGAGAGGAAGAGAAGAAGGGGTGAGGTAGAAAATTAAAAGGGGAGGAGGGTGGGAGGAAGGTGAAAAGAAAACCAAAGATGGATGGAGGGATGGGGAAGGAAATGAAGAGGAAGTAAAGAGAGGAAGGGATGAGGAGGAGGGGAGGGGAGAGGGGAGGAAAGAGGGAGAGACATGGATGAAGAAGGGAGACAGGAAGAGAGAAGGAAGGAATAAAGGTGAAAAGGAAGAAAGAGAGGAAGCAGTGAGGTATAGAGAATATAAAGGAGGAGGAGGAGGAGGAGGAGGAGGAGGAGGAGGAGGAGGAGGAGGAGGAGGAGGAGGAGGAGGAGGAGGAGGAGGAGGAGGAGGAGATAAGGGGAAAGGAAAGTAAGGAAGAGAAAAAAATGAAGGAGATGAGGAAACAGGGGGAGTTAGAGGAGGAGCAGATAAAAGGAAGAATTTAGAAAAAGAAGAAATCATGAAAAGGAGAGCTGATGAAATCGAAGTGAATGAATAATAACAATAATAATAATAACAATAACAATAATAATAATAATAATTTACAGTCTGATGTGTAAACCGTGAGAGGTGATATGTCGGGACTACTTTTCAGCGGCGGATGGATCCTTTAACGGCGGTTTGTGAAGAAATAATGAACTCACCGCTGATAAATTATCATTAATAACAGAATGAATATTCATCATGACACGATTAATAAATCACCAATTAGCTCATGAATATTGATGCTTCATTAGTCCAGTGTGTGTGTGTGTGTGTGTGTGTGTGTGCGTGTGTGTGTGAGTGAGTGTTTGTGTGTGTTTTTGGTAATTTTGTGTCTTTTTTATTTTGTGTCTTTTTGGTATTTTTTTTATTTTTTATTGGTAATCTTGTGTCTTTTGGATATTTTGTGTCTTTTTTTTATTTGTGTCTTTTTTTGTAATTTGTGTCTATTTTTCTGTCTTTTTATATTTTTTTTTGTTATTTTGTATATTTTTTGGTACAAAACACACACAACAGAATAATGTCAGGATTTGTCAGATTGAGAAGGTTGTTATCAGCCTGAGACGTTGAACTCCTAGACGTGAACAGTCCTCTGTTCCTGAGTGCAGTGGAAGTGTTTCTGATAACTCTGCAGACATAAACCTCGTCAGTTTTCAGTTTTCATGTACACTGCAAAAAAAGTCCAACTTGTATTTTTTGGCCTAAAACAGTGATTTAAGTTGGTAAAACTTGGAAATATAAATGATTGACATTTAGGGCAATAATGTAAGTTAGCACAACAAAGGAAGCCAGTTGTCTGCTCAAAAACAAGTTGGTGAGTTGTTGTTACTTATATCTTAAGTTGGGGTTCACAACAAGGGACAATAGTTCTGATAACTCTTATTTCTTTGTTGGGAAATGCGGTCATTAGCGAAAGCTAGCGGCTAACTGATGCTAGCGGCTAACTGATGCTAGCGGTTAACTGATGCTAGCGGCTAACTGATGCTAGCGGCGCTGCTTGTTACAGCTACAAGAGTAGCCATTAGCGTATCAATGCTAACTCAAAATTGACATTTCATAGCGGCGTTACAATCGTGCCAATTCAGCACATTGCAGAAGTTAGCAGAAGTAAGGATTAAAAGTTATTACAATGTTAAATTATAAGTTAGTACAACTTACAGTTGAGTTGACAAAAATCTGAATTCAGAGTTGAGCAAACTCAAAAACAAAACTTAAAATATTTAGTTTCATTGTCCAACTTAAAATTTTATCGAAGTTTGTTGCCTTGAAATTTTGAGTTCACCCAACTTTTCTTTTTTTGCAGTGCAGATGATTGATTGAGGATTTTCTTCTCAAATGAAAACAGTTTTCAGGTTTAATCTTAATCTGAGGTCGAGGAGATTTCTGGTCCTGAATCGTTGCTGAGTGTTTGCTGTTTCTGCACGAACTTCACTAACTCCCACTGCTGATGTTCAGAGTGTGAAGGAGTTGAGTTGATTTAATCAGCAACAAACATCCTGCACACACACACACACACACACACACACACACACACACACTGCTGTGGTCACACCTCTGCTGGTGTGTGTGTGTGTGTGTGTGTGTGTGTGTGTGTTTCCGCCTCAGTGGAGGATGATGTTTCCTCCAGCAGCCAACAACAACAACACGGTGCAGCGCTGCAACAAATCATCTGTAAAATAACTTGTTTACTGTTATTTTTGATGGAAGTGTTTGGCAACTTTTGCTGCCAGACTTTTAACTGTTTTTTGTTTTGTTTTTTTTTACACTTTTTTAGATTATTTTTAAGGCGAAGCACTGAAAAATGTTCTGCACTTTTGCATTTTTCTGTTATTCTTTCCTTTCCTGGCGCTCTGAGAGTCAGAAGAGCCTCTGGATAAATATCTTCTCTGCCGTTAAATCAAAACAATGCAACTAAATTCCAGGTCGTCCCCAAACTCCACGTGGCTAAAATTGTTTTTATCTAATATTAGTTTTAGTTTCAGATGATATTCCTCACAAGAAAAACAGGATCCTGACAAATCTGGAGGTTTCAAAGCGGGGAACATATTCACATTAACAAACACTAAAAATGTGCAGAAATCTGTCTTTGAAGGCCTGAAGCCTCAAACTGCTCCCTCCTCCCCATAAATAAGAAGTGCACTGGTGCAATGCATTATGGAAGGCACTTTGTGATGTCATCAATGTTGCGATCAAATAAAAAAAATGTGAAAAAGGAGGCAGCGCTTCAGAGACCTCCTCTCTTATTCTCAATCCATTCCAGCTGCTAAAATAGTGAAATTCTGGGATTCGGCAGCTGCTCACGCACACAAACACATGATTATACACACACACACACACACACACACACACACACACACACACACACACACACACACACGTACACACACTCATACACACACTCACACTCACAGAAGGAGACAGCAGCCATTGAAACCTTGAAATTGTGGTGCCCAAAGAGACTAAATGTTTTTTCTGTCCTGCTGAGACATTATTCCATTTATACCACTGACACACACACACACACACACACACACACGTCATTAATGACACAGAGGTCTGAGCTGAGAGCTGAAGAGTGACAGACAGCTCGTTAGGATCGTCATCATGCTGAGGCCTGGACCTTGTTAGTGCAACAGACACACACCCACACACACACACATATATACATATACACACACTCACTAACAAAACACACTCACACACTTACAAAACACACTCAAAGTGTTTTTTTCAGACATGCAGGTCTGAGGCCCCGGGCTTTGTTACTGAGTCTGAATAGAGGACCCGAGAGAGAGAGTGTGTGCGTGTGTGCATGTGTGTGTGTGTGTGTGTGTGCGTGTGTGTGTGTGTGTGTGTGTACGTGATTCTCTTGTTTTATAGCGTCAGATTAAAGTTTTTCAAGGTTAAAAAGATGTAAATTTGATTCCAAAGAAAAGAAATACAACTTCATTATATTCTAATATCTGATTATTTAGTTCAGTTTATTTTTTTGGTAAATAAAAATATTTTTTTCTGCCAAAGAAAACCTACAAACTGCAGAAAACGTAGTCGGCAGAAATTATAATGCAAATTAGCAAAACCGGCAAAATCGGCAAAGGCTGCAACCATTGAATGCAAGGAAATAAATTACAATTAAATGATCTTTAAAATGTAGAAATGTTTCAGAGGAGAAATATTCATGGTATTTTATCAGCTCATTTATTTTTAGAGTAAATTTATTGTTGTTGTTGTTATTATTATTATTATTATTTATAGGGAAATATAAATACAGCAGGCAACAAAAACTGTTTTATCTATTTATATTATTTATTCATTTTATAATTTACAGAAGATATAACTGGATTCTAAAAAATACAATATGTAAATTCTTGTAATATACATTTTTATCATCATTAGGATATTTAATTTTTTTAATTCAGTGTCTAATCTAATGTAATTATATCTGTTATATATAAATATATTTTTATTTTTAACTCTTGTATTTATTCAGGGTTTCCGTATGTTTATTATTATTCTTGTCGTGTTATTTTCATTTGAGAAACTGAGACAGTTATGCCCTCTTTTGTTCTATAAGTTAGTTATTTATTCATTTTCTCCAGCTATTTCTTGTGTAGTTTTTCATTATTTATTTATACATAATACAAATATAAATATGTATTATTTAATCTAAGATAATAAATACATTTTTTATTCCAAAATGTATTGAGAGGCTTATGCTGCTAAATAAATTAAATAAGAATTATTTCACAACCTCTGATTAATGCTGAGACAATTTAGTTCATAAATGTTTCCCAACATTTATAGACTATTATGAAAATTAAATGACAGACTTTAAAGCGCCATGAATAAACTCGTACATACATTTCCTTTTTACAGTTCAGACGTGTAAATCACTGGGAGGCGAAAAAACGTCAGTAACTGTAGAATAAAAAATAACAATAATAAACTGATTATCAGACATAACTTTCAGTCAATCGCTGAATTAATCACCTTATTTATTGATTGATTGTTTGAATGTTAAGGTGAGTGTGTGCAATAGAGAACGAGTTCATACACCCATATAATATTTGTTCTCACAGTCTGAACACACACACACACACACACACACACACACACACACACACACACACACACTTAGTGTACACAAAGGATCTCTCTCTCTCTCTAATTGGATTGAGGCATCAGGAGGTGTCAATCAAATGTCTTTACAAACCGACAATCTCTTCAAAAAGCCATTATGTACACCAACGGACCCTGGGGGCCGGTACACACACACACACACACACACACACACACACACACACACACACACACACACACACACACACTGTGAGAAAGGAAAGGAAGGTAATAATTAGTTGTTGGTGGTTTGATGGGTGCTCCTGACACCTCGAGGCCACAAGAAAATGTTCTCACAGCTCTCAGCCTGTGTGTGTGTGTGTGTGTGTGTGTGGTGTGTGTGTGTGTGTGTGTGTGTGTGAGTGTGTTCGGTCCCGTCTCACTACCCAGAAGCCTCCTCTGACCTCATGTCGACAGAAAGAATAACGGTTGGTTTCTTGCTCTGCCGGAGAATTGAACCTGTAACCCCCAACGGCTGCTGCTCAGTGCTCAGTTTTAGTGACACTGTGGGGACATATATCTGTTTACACAACCACATTGCAGGGATTCACCTTCCTTATGGGGACAACATACAGGTCTGCATAAGGGAAATCAATAAATCTCTGAGTTAATTTAGTGTAGTTTAGTGGGGTAATGATTAGGGTTTGTTGTGGGGAAAGTCTTCAGGAAGTTAATGTAGTCCAGTTTAATGTCCTCTTAAGTGATGCAAACACATTGTGTGTGTGTGTGTGTGTGTGTGTGTGTGTGTAAACACATTTGGATGGCAGATTTGACAAACAATAAATGATCAGCTGTTTTTGGGTGGCACTTGGACATGTTAAATTATTTTCTGAGCATTTATTATTTCAATCAGAAAACTGAATTTCTGACAAAAAAAAATAGAACTACATTTTTATTAACCCACTGAACATCGGAGGGATTCAAAAGGAAGTTTAATAGAAAATATCAGCAAAAATGAATTGTTTATCATTGAAAAGGAACTGTAGAAAAAATAAAAAAGGCTTTATCGTCAAAATTTGACCTCTCCGACGGACCAAAACTTGAGTTAAATGTTGATATTTGTGTCAGAATCTCTTTATTCTACATGTGTCATTTAAAATAAAGTGTTTGCACTAACCAGATCCTGTTAAAAACATTAAATTCTGCTCCTCATTTATATATTGCAGTGTCTGAATACTTCTTCCAGCACTGTAAGCAGGTCCATGCTACAGTTATCACTAAGTTTCCTGAGAATCAGCGTGTAGTTTTCTGTAGTTTTCTCCTGCTGACAGACTGAAACATGAGTTCTAAACAAAGCTTCAGTGTGAAGAGTCTGAGTGTCTGATTAGTATCTTTACACCTGTACCTGCCTCACCTCTCAGCTCTGCTCTGACTAACATGTCACCTGCTCAGATGGAGAGGACTCAGGAAGATGTTGAGGAGGATGAGGTAACATCTGAACTCAGATCCAAACACATGATTGCTGTACAGTTTGTTAATCCAAACACAGACTTCTTAAGAGCTGTTTTATGTCTGGAGAAGTACAGTAAACTAGAAACAGTGCTTCGAGTGACAGCCTGGATGAGGAGATTCATCACCAACACCAGCTCAACCACAGAAATGAGTGGTGAACTGACAGCAGAATAGCTGAATGAAGCAGGTAAACACTGGATAAAGGTGATTCAGATCCAGAGTTTCAGGTAAGGTGACAAAAGTCACAAAGTACTTCACATCTGAGTAGTTTCCTCTCATTAATGTAGCTGTAATGTGTGTTGAAGTGCTCTGTATTGTTTTAGTTGGGCGATGAGCTGTTATAAGATATGACCGCTACCTGGTTAAAGTCTCTGATCGTTGTTGGTGCTGAGTCCTTTTTCTTCTATAATGTTCTTCTATAATGTTATTGTTCGTCGTTAATCTGTATATAAAGATAACAGACATTATTACTCTGTGCCAGGTGGAAATGTTCTCATAATTAAAATGATTAGTTATCATTTTGGCACAATTCTCTTCTTATCCAGCTTATCCAATGTGCCGATTTTAAAGCTGCCAAACTTTCAAATGGTGATTTTAAAGTGTTGAAAGCAGCTCCAGAGCTTCAGTACGATCTCTGTTTCAGGTTTACTTCAAGCTTTAATGTCCACAAAGCGTTTTCCTAACTCATAAAAAAAAATACCAAAGAAATCTTCTGAACCACACAGATTAAGGTCATTAACGCGGTTTCAAAGTTTGGTGGATTCATTTTATTTGAACATAAAAGTGATGGTGCTGGTGATACATTTATTAAAAAAATAATTTCATCACTCATGGTCCTGATGCAACAGCAACCATGGAGACATGAAAACTTAAGATTTGGCACATACTTTTCCTCAGATCTGCACAGTTGATTGTAAAGTTCTCCTTCTGATGAAGCTCAGGTTTGGTTCTGGTTCTTTAGTGAATCCTCAACAACAAAATAAATAGGTCAAATTTTTATGAAATACTAAAATGCCTCTATTACCATAATAATTACATTTTTAAAGTAGGCAAGGTTCTTATAATATTTTATCATTTGTGATAAAAAAAAACAGTCAAAATTCTTATTTCTTATTCTTATAAAATCATCAAAAATGAAGTAAATTCCTAAAATACAACAATAGCTGGAACTATTATGAAATAATACAATGCTCAAATCCTTACTAACAAAAGTTAGTACATTCCTGAACTACAAAAAAATATGCAAAGTTATAATGAAATAGGTAAAATCCTTAATAAAAAAAAATCAACACCTTTATATTCAAAATTACTGAAACCCTTAGTTCAAAAGTAATTTAAATTCTTAGCAAAAAAAAATAATTATAAAGATGTTTAGTAAATCTCCAAAGTACAAAAGTATTTATTATAAAATAAGTCAATTCCTAAAGTGGAAAATAGTCAAAGTTATTATGAAATACTAAATTTCCTTAAAATAAGTCAATTCTAATTTCAAATTTTTTATGAAATAAACAAAATATTTTGTGCTATAAAGCAAAAATACAAAATAGGCACAATCCTTATTGTTTTTATTGTTGTTGTTATAAAACCATCAAGTACAAAATTTTGTGAAATTCTTTTGAAATAAAAAAATCTGAAATACATATAATTCGTATCAAATTATTATATTCCTTAATTACAAAAATTATTAATAGTACAAAAACATCAACTCATAAAATCAGTCAAATCCTTTATGATAAGAAAATAAGTACAACCTAAATGCAATTCAGATAAAATGACCTCTGTTGTTTTTGGCCCTTTTTTTGTATCATTATGGTTCTTTTTGAGCTAAATGCACTCCTGCTGTCGAGCTCTTACTCACAACAATAAATGACACATAAAGTTAAATCAATATGTTAATATCTCACTGATGAGATGAAGTTGCTGTGAAAACAGCCCTTGATGTTTAAAGCTTCACTTTGTCTGTTAGCTTCATGATGTCGTTCAAGTTATTTTGAGGACAAACACCAACAGACGGTGGCCGTGGCTCCAGATGTGCTTCACCAGCTCTGGACGTGCTGCAGATCTACAGATCCAACAGTAGGTGGCACTGTAACATCTTTCTGCTGTTATCTCAGCACCAGGTGGCAACAGGAAACAGGAAACAGGAAAATAACATTTAGTTTAGCTCCTCCCCAGCCGAACTAGATGCGTTAAACGATCGGTCCACAAACCAACGGGTCACGTCATGGTGACTACGTCCATTATTTATATACAGTCTCATGAACATTTATATACAGTCTCATGAACATTTATATACATGCTCAGAACTGTTCACATGTCTCCAAATATGGTTGCCACATCAAATACTGCAATACAGAATTTAGAAGATTATTCTGCATTATTCAGTACCTTAAAATAGAAGTAAGAGGCAGTGCTGACCAACAGGATCAGGACGACCACAGTGATGATAATCTTGGATGGATTGTTGATAATCTGGTCTGATCTTGGATCTGATCAAACACACAGACAATCGTCACATCACACAGTGAGACAGCGAGTGATGTTGGAAAGAGAGGTAACCATTTGGTTACAAGGATAACTTTTGTTCTCTGAGCTCTGAGTGACGTATCTTCTCGCTTCTGTACTCTGGAGGAACAACTCTTGTGAATGGTTAGTTAGGTAATCAGTGCTGCTGGGACAGATCTCACTCAGTTCTCAGAGAACCAGAGTTATCCTGGTAACCATCATGCTCTGTCCTACAGTTCTGCTGTTGTCATTTATACGTTTTGTAAAAGTTTGGTTCCGATATGAGCTGTGTAACACAATGACAGGAGTCACAGTGTCACTGCAGAAACAACAACATGCATGAACTCTGTTGGCAGCTGATCATTTTCAGTCTGATTGATGAATCATCTTTAATAAACCTGCATGTAAACGTTCAGCTTACCTACAACAATGAGAGAGAGCTGACGGCTCTCAGAGGAGAAGTCATGAGAGAAAACATGGACGTGATAAACACAGCTGTAGCTTCCTTGGTGGGCGGGCTCTGCAGCAGGAAACAGGAAGTGGGCAGAGTGATTGACAGCTGGCTGGGTGTAGGTGTGTGCTGAGGTGGAGGAGGTGAAGCGGAGCTCGAAGGAGCCTCCTGGGTACTGTGGCTGGATCGAGCAGCTGACTGTGAAGTCAGAGCCCCTGAACACAAGAAGCCCCTGCTGCTTGGCCTCGGAGACCCCATCCATGGAGGAGGATGCAGAGATCTTGGGCTGAAGCAGCAGGCCTGTAAACACAGAGAGGTGATGAAAGAGGATGTGATGTCACAGCTCTATCACAGACAGACAGACAGACAGACAGACAGACAGGTTCCTCCAGGTGTGTCCTGTCAGGTGAAGATCAGCAATCTAGGGAGAGTTCAAAGAAACAAGTCCACCATCTTCACGTCAGGATGTCATTATTCTGGATAACTTTATAGTTCAGTCTGATGGAAACCACTGACTGTCATTGTGACAGAGGAAGGAACGTACTGGAAACATTACTGTCAGAGCTGATGATACTTATAGGCTTACCTGAGCAGATGATACTTAGCAAGATGGTAGAGGAATATGATGATGCTGCACACCCTCTCAGAGATCCATACTGAACACAGTCATAGCTGATACTCCACACAGATCTGTGTGAGGACTCCTCTCTTCTCATAGAAACTGCAGAACCACAGTACAGCTCTCTGCAGGCAATATCTGCTTCCTCCAGGATCCAGAAAGGGTAATCATCAAACACTGGTCTCCATTCTCCTTCATGTTTCAGCTCCAGTGTTCCTGCACAGCGACTGTCTCCTCCCATCAACCTGAAACTCTCAGGCTCTGAACAGAAACAAGAGAGTCATCAGTAAAGAATAAAGTGAGCTTCATCAGAACAGAAATGAACCAAATCAAAGCTGCAGCTTCTCTTCTACCTGAGCAGGTGAGTCCAACAGCTCTGCCAGGTGAGCAGGTGTTTCTATCTGAGCCTGAGCTTCTACAGTCAAGGAGAGCAGACTCATCTCCTCCACACTGGAACTCTTTGGTCCACATTGGAGCCTCCCCTTCTCCATAGAGCGCCCCCTGGAGGACTGAAGGAGCCCCACAGCCAAGCTCCCTGCACACCACCTCTGCATCCTGCTGGTCGAAGTCATCTTCACACACTGAGGACCAGCGCTGGTTAGACTGGTCAGACTTCACCTCCAGTCTGCCTGAGCACAGACTGTTCCCATCCACCAGCCGGACAAAGTCTGGAGAGATGAGAGAAGAGAAACAGAGAGAGATAAGAGACACCAGACTCATAATGAAAAAATGTCATCAAGCAAGAATTCAGTGATTTAAACTGGACTCAGCTTATTTCAAACATATGTTTATTTGGGCTGCACCTGACTATTATTTATTTATCAATTATTTCAACAAATTTACCAAAGATAAAATGTTAAAAATGTGTCATGTATATTTAAACATTATCTTCAATTATCTTGTCTTAAAACAGACAAATATGAAAACCAGAGTGTTCAGAGCGCGCAGAGCACCATGTTCTTCAGGCTCTGCACAAAATACTCCCACAGTTTGGATGCTTTTTTGCAAGGTTTTCTCGCCTCAGCCATCGACCTCTCTCTGTACTTCCTCGTACTTTCTTTGCGATGCATCGACGTACGGTACATGAATCGACAAAAATATATAATATAATATAAACTTTTCATCCATCACAGAAGAAATGGAAACATTAACAAACCTTGTGCCCCTATCAGCCAGGTACTAGACAACTTATTACAATGTTAGAAGCACTCATTATTATTTACCCTCCATCTTCATTTACCGGCACTATCTTTTCAAAATAAAAGCACCCGTCTCGTAACGTACACTGGAAACACCGTTTCAGAAAAAAAGCACTCGTCTCCACAGGATAAAAGCAAGACAACATCAGGAAACAACTAGATAATGAACAAATGTGAAAAACAAACCCCATTATCCAGAGTTCACCTTCTACACATCAGGATGTCATTGTTCTAGATAACTTTACAGTTTAGTCCGATGGAAACCACTGACTGTATCTGTGACAGAGGAAGGAACGTACTGGAAACATTACTGTCAGAGATGGTGATACTGATGGGATTACCTGAGCAGGTGAGATTTAGCCAGTGGGAAGAGTTATCTGATGCTGCACACTCTCTCAGAGATCCAGACTGAACACAGTCATAGCTGATACTCCACACAGATCTGTCTGAGGACTCCTGTCTTCTTACAGAAACAGCAGAACCACAGTCCAGCTCTCTGCAGGCAAAATCTGCTTCCTCCAGGGTCCATTCATCAACAGATTCACCCACTGGTCTCCATTCTCCTTCATGTTTCAGCTCCAGTGTTCCTGCACAGCGACTGTCTCCTCCCACCAACCTGACAGGCTCTGAACAGAAACAAGAGAGTCATCAGTAAAAGAATAAAGTGAGTTTGATCAGAACAGAAATGAACCAAATCAAAGCTGCAGCTCCTCTTCTACCTGAGCAGGTGAGTCCAACAGCTCTGCCAGGTGAGCAGGTGTTTCTATCTGAGCCTGAGCTTCTACAGTCCAGGAGAGCAGACTCATTTCCTCCACACTGGAACTCTTTAGTCCACATTGGAGCCTCCCCTTCTCCATAGAGCGCCCCCTGGAGGACTGAAGGAGCCCCACAGCCAAGCTCCCTGCACACCACCTCTGCATCCTGCTGGTCGAAGTCATCTTCACACACTGAGGACCAGCTCTGGTTAGACTGGTCAGACTTCACCTCTAGTCTGCCTGAGCACAGACTGTTCCCATCCACCAGCCGGACAAAATCTGGAGAGATGAGAGAAGAAAAAACAGAGAGAGATAAGAGACACCAGACACAGAATAAAAAGATGTCATCAAACAACAATTCAACAAGAATTCTAACATAAGTTTATTTGGGCTGCACCTAATGATTATTTTTTTATTGATTATTTCAACAAATGTACCAAACATAAAATGTTAAAAACGTGTCTTATATATTTCAATATTATATTCAATAATCTTGTAACCTTGTGCCCCTATCAGCCAGGTACTAGACACCTTTTTACAGTGTTAGAGGCACTTATTATTATTTACCCTCCGTCTTTATTTACCAGCACCATCCTTTCAAAATAAAAGCACCCGTCTCATAATGTACACTGGAAACACCGTTTCAGAACAAAAGCACTCGTCACCACAGTATAAAAGCAAGACAACATCAGGAAAGACCCAGAGAATGATGAAACATGAAAAATAAACTCTATGATCCAGATAGACTCTGGACCGTGCTAAAGGTCATTTACAGGACGCGCTGACATTCTGAAATTCTCCCTCCATTCGTGATGTGAGAATTCCTTGAGCAGCACTCTCTCCCAGCAGTCCCTGCTCTTAACACGCATCCAGCAAGCTCCAGTTTGAGGTCGGTGAGGAGGAAGAGCGAATCTGCCAAGGCCAGTGGCAGTCGCTTCTGTAAAAATGCTTCTCATTCATTCTGCATGTTGAACTGACAACTCCCACATAAGAACAGCCCTGACTGGAGGAGACGCCCTGATGCTGCTGACAGCAAGTTTGGAAAAAACATGTTTTACATCATGTTTTAGAAAGAAATCCAACTAATTTGACTGAATTTGGAAACCCAGGTTTTTCAGTTATCTCATTACTAAAGTGCATGTAAACAGTGAAATCAGATAATTTCCATTACCTGATTCCCAGCTATCAGATTATTGTGTCATGTAAACATAGTCAGTGGTGCTTGTTATAGTGGCAACCAAAGAACCTTCTAGTGGAAACCAGTGGCTGAGAAAGCTGTCAGGCTGAAGAAGTCCTTTCAGGCTGGATGGTGTTTGTCCCAGGGAACCCCTGAAGCCAAGACATGGATGTTTCATATGTACATTTATCTTGGTGTATTCAGCATCTGATTTTCTGCAGCTGCTCATCACAAAACTGACACTATACGAGCATGTTTCAGCTCCAATGTTCCTGTACAGCGACTGTCTCCTCCCACCAACCTGACCGGCTCTGAACAGAAACAAGAGAGTCATCAGTAAAAGAAAAAAATGTATTAAAGCCAAGCTCAAACTTAAACTTGACTGCTGATTCTCTGACTTTTCTTTCTCTTTTCTTTCTCTCATTACCTGTTTGGTTGAGACTTCCTTCAGCCTGGAGTCCTGAAAATACACAAATATTTAATAGAATACAGAAATATGTTTCTTCAAAGTATTTGCAGCGCACAGTGTGTTGTCATTGTTGCACCATATATATATATATATATATATATATATATATTCTGTTTGTTTCCTGAAAGTACTTTGCATTTTACAGATATTGCACATTGGAGATAAAATATTATTAATATATATATATTATAATATTTTAGCATGTTAAATAGGTTAAAATAGGTTGTTGCATGTAATGGTATGAACATCAATGAAAATTATATTTTAGTTTATGCAGAGATATACACAGTATAGAAAAAGTGGTATGACACATAATGAAAAGTAAGTCATTTTTTTTTGTTTTGGCAGCGTGTGTCCTCCATATAAGTAGTCTGTTCTCTGTATTAAAGGTTCAATAGAAATATAATTACATAATGAACACGGTGTTTAAATCAGTGTCCTACCTGAGCTCAGCAGCAACAGCAGCAACAGGTGATCCATGTCCAGGTACAGGTCTGTCTTCATGTCTGCTCTCTGCTCTGATCAGCACATGTGCTGTCCTGGAAGAGGAGGAGCTTTATATTTGATATAAACACTTCTCAGAAATGCAATACTGTGACACTTATCAACTGTAACCTGATGGAGTCAAAACTTGTTGACAGTTTACAGATAGTAGGGCTGTGTTGGGCGTGGCCAAATAACCAGGGCAGGCTGAGATATCCCTATCCTCTTAATGCAGTCATTCTTGAGTCTTCTTGTTATTTCCTGCATCAGCAGAGAGTCAGTCAGAGGAGACTGAATTACAGCAAATTTAGTGATGATTTAATTGCAATAAAATTATCTTAATGTCGGATTCTGGAGGGATTTTTCACTTTTTTTTTAAATCAATTCTAGCATAAGAAAAACTTTTACACCAAATCTGTGTAACAAAGGTGACAAAAATCACTGAGC
The DNA here is from genome assembly GCF_030273125.1 of Centropristis striata. Lineage (NCBI taxonomy): Eukaryota > Metazoa > Chordata > Actinopteri > Perciformes > Serranidae > Centropristis > Centropristis striata. Next base: position 35,238,186 of record NC_081532.1, on the reverse strand, counting down.
TGCGTGCACCTCCGGATGAGATTATTAATCCTGACGCTGTTTGGTTTTGTCAGCATGTCTGCTGAGATTCACACGAATAAACACAAATGTGGACCTGCAGTCAATTTTGCATGAGTAAAGTGTTGCTGACCACATCTAAAAAAAAAACCCAATCTTTTCTGAGTATGATGTTGATGAACCAGTTAATAGAAATAACTATTGAATTTAGTAGTTTAACCCTTTGATGCACAACATATGGACAACTCTTCTAATGCACAACATGGGTCAAAAATGACTCATTCATCCAGATTTGATTTAAAACGAAATGACCTAATACTATAATAATAATAGTAATTTGCTTCAAATAGTTACTTTCCACACTCATATATTTAATATATTTAACATGTTTATGTATCATTTTGTCACACATACAGTGTATCCGGAAGGTATTCGCAGCGCTTCACTTTTTACACATTTCATTGTGTCACAGCCTGATTCCAAAATTGATTAAATTCATTTTTCCCTAAAATTATACACACAATACCCCCATAATGACATTTCTGACCCATGTTGTGCATTAGAAGCGTAGTGATAAAAAAAGGGGTTTTATTCAAAAAGTAAGAAATGAAAAACTAAAAATTAGGATGTATGATGATCAAAAACAAGTTGATTTAGGAAAAATTTATTAGGAAGAATTAATTTATTGCAAAATAATTAATTTATTGCAAAAATATAGAAAATTAAAACCTCAGTCGGGTCACTTTAGACCCATGTTGTGCATCAAAGGGTTAATTGCACATTGATTGCACAATTTCTTGTCTAAAAAGCATTAAATTTGTTGATTTATTGTCTATTTTATTATTTAATAAACTGTTGTTATTGAGAAATAACAGTGCAGGCTGACATGAAAACAGAGTGGTGTGTGTGTGTGTGTGTGTGTGTGTGTGTGTGTGTGTTCCCTAACTGTAACTGATCTAATAGGGAGTGTGTTCACTGTGCAGCCATGCAGACAGTCTACAGTCTGATAATATTTTAACCAGATTCAGTTCAGTTCCTCTCCTTGTCAGCCCGGAGCGACGCTTAGCGTGTTGAAACTAAACATGCCGCTTTAAATCACAAGTCGCTGTCACTGCTGCTGCTGCTGCAGGCGTGTTTCCTCTCAGACTGTCACACAGCATCTGCTCACTGCCTCTGCACCATCAGAGCCAGGCACCAACACTGACAGGGTTGAGGGTTCAATTCCTGGGAATTGAAGAATGGGAAGAGTTTTCCCCACAACAGGCTGCTGGTCCTGCTGGAGTGATTTGTAATGCAGAGTTTCACCTTATAGTCTAGACGGATTTCAGAATAAAGGCCTCCTATAAGAAGTGAGGAGCATTTATGGGTACAAGTCAGGAACCGGCCTACCTTACATATCTCAAGGGTGCTGAGTCCAAAAAAATGGTTCCCAAGCGAAATTTTGACTTTTTGACCTTCTAATTTGTATAAAATTGCCACCAAATGCCCATCTTGCTCAGTTGTTGGACCATTTCCCCTTAGTTTTATTGTAAGTAGACAATCAAGATGAGGAAATTAAGTTTCTGGATCTATAGTCTAGGGTCAGAGCAAGGATATAGTGGAGGCTCAGTGTCTTTTATATATATATATATATATATATATATATATATGCAAAATACCAACTGGAACATTTAAAAGTGATATTGATTGAATATTTATGTTGGCCTTAAAAAAATGACACAAATAATAATTTAACCTTAAAAGTTGGTATTTTGCATATATATATACATAAAAAAGACACTGAGCCTCCACTATATCCTTGCTCTGACCCTAGACTATAGATCCAGAAACTTAATTTCCTCATCTTTGATTGCCTACTTACAAAAAAACTAAGGGGAAATGGTCCAACGACCAACGGCCGCCATTTTGATATGCAAATGAGAAGGTCAAAAACTCAAAATTTTGCTTGGGAACCATTTTTTTTGGATTCAGCACCCTTGGAATAAGTAAAGTAGGCCGGTTCCTGACTTGTACCCATAAATGCTCCTCACTTTCACTTTTTGGACAATTCCGTCTAGACTATTAATGCTGAAAGTTTCACAGCAGCGTATAGCACCACTGCTGCATCATCATTCTCTGCTCTCCAGTCCGTCTGGCCCTGGCTGATAAACTGGCTGCAGTTTGTTCATTTTTAATGAATCAACATCCAACACTGTCTGTACTTGTGACAGTTGGGAGCGAGGAGAAGTTGAACCGACCGTCCTTGGTTCTGGTTTTGTGTCCTGCTCTTGGAAGTTATCTCTCACGTTTGTGTTGTAGTGTTTTCAGTATTGCATGTCACAATGAAAAAAACTGAGCTGTTTAAGGAAATTAATGAATTCTATTATTACATATTATACTATATACTGTACTATTATTATTATTATTACTGTAGCATTGTTGCCATCACATCATCAGTATAATTACCATCATCTTGCCAGCCATCCTACCAACTGATCTTCTTTTCTTAACTTCTTAAGTGTTCTTGTTCTATTCTGTGTTTTTTTTTTCTATTGTTGTTTTTATTTATGCTACCTCAGTATCTTATTCTATTGTATTTTATTATACTTGAATACCGGACTGCTGTGACAACCGAATTTCCCTTCGGAGATGAATAAAGTAATCTATCTATCTATCTATCTATCTATCTATCTATCTATCTATCTATCTATCTATCTATCTATCTATCTATCTATCTAATGAGACTTAAAACATATATATATATATATATATATATATATATATTATTCACTTGGGCAACAAATAATGGGGAAGCACGACATTTAAAATCAGGTTTTTGTTGCAAAATAGTTTGTCTGTGTGCATATCTGTGAAAATGAGATATGTATGGATATTGCCTCGATGCTTTTTTCTGCATTGATGTGTCATCGTGTCTGCACTGCTCTGCTTGTATGACGTGTGTGTGTGTGTGTGTGTGTGTGTGTGTGTGTTTGGGCCACCTGCTGTGTGTATGCCTGTTCAGCTGCTCTCCCACTGAGTCTGCAGCCAAATAATACTTCATTAAAATACCAATAAATACTCCAAAAATCACTCAAACACCCACAGAGAAAGAAACTTAATTAAAATACCAATAAGCAATTAACTTAATTTCATCACCCAATAAATAACCAACTTCATCAAAATACCAGGCAGGAGCCAACTTTATTCAAAAACACCCAATCAGACTCAGTGAAAGGAGCGTGTGTTGGTGTGGGTTGTGTTTGTGCAACAACGCACTGAATGTGTGTGTGTGTGTGTGTGTGTGTGTGTGTGTGTGTGTGTGTGTCGAGATGACGTTATGCGTGTGATTTACATGGTAATAAGCCGGGCTTCGCTCTGGAAGTTTCTCTCCACGAAAGAGAAGATCCGTTTAATTCTTCCTCCGTTCATCCCACGTTCATCTCACAGCTGGACTTTTGTCTCTCAGCATCGCCTCCTCTCCTCTCTCCTCTCTTTCTGTCTTTTCTTTTCCTTCGCTCTTCCTCTCCTCTCTCTCTCACACACTCTCTTTATCTTTGGCGTCTCTCTTACATGCTAATCCAGTCAAAAAAAAAACCCTAAAAGGACAAAAGGTCGGATCTATAGACGTTGCTGAAAGGGAACATTAGAGCTGGGGGGGGGGGGGGGTCTAAATGGTGAAGACCTTATGCATGTTCATATAGAAGTCATAGGGAATTTCATATCAATATTAATAGGAGCAGGAGAAGACAAACGCGCTGATAAGGAATTATTACCACAAACACAGAGCTGAACAGAAGTTATTTTTAAGGTTCCACATTTGTTTCTGAGCATCACATGAGCAAATTAAAATTAATTTTATTCACCAACCCTGTTGACAAACAAGAGTTACACTAACAAAGAAGACAGGGTGTCCGTAAAGTCTCTTTATAATTAAAAAAATATATATATTTCAAAGGCAACTGGTGAGAAGGGGTGAGCAATACGGGTAGATTTTTTTTTTTTTTCCGACAATGATAATCTGACAATAACCTTTAAAATGTGATTTCTTTAGCGGAAAAAAAGCTGTTAAAATTATTTTGCTTACCAGGACATCAATGTTTTCAGAATTTTCTTTAACCCTTTGATGCACAACATATTGATCAGCCTTCTAATGCACAACATGGGTCAAAAATGACCCACATTCACTTCCACATCTTCAACTGTATCAACAGCTAACTAACTAATTACTTGTACCTTTCTGACATGAACTTATTCTCAAGGTAAGCTAAACCTAATAAAATTTTATATGTAGCTATCTTTCACACACAAGACTTACGTGTTCCAGATGTGTAAAGGGAGCTGTGCTGAGCTGTGAATATTACAAAGACATTTTTCCTGCCAAATCCTATTATAAATGCATGCGGGTCATTTTTGACTCATGTGAAAAAACTTGAAGTAGAAGTACAACAGCTGTGCTTGTTCAAAAAGTAGGAAAGGAAGAGATAAAAAGGATGATTTGTGCTAAACAAATACAAGTTATTTACTAAATACATGGAATAATAAATGATAAAATATATTTATTTCAAGGATATATCATAGAAACACTCAGCCATACATGAAATAACATTGAAAATGGATATGTTGTATTGTGTTGTACATTAGAAGGGTAGTGATACAAAAAGGGATTTTATTCAAAAAATTAATAAAGGAAAACATAAAATGAGGATGTATGATGATCAGAAATAAAATAATTGAGGAAAACCTGGAATACTGAATGATGAAAATAATTTATTGCAAAGATATAGAACCTAAAAACTCAGTCGGGTCACTTTAGACCCATGTTGTGCATCAAAGGGTTAAACTGAAGCATTCAAGAGACTCCCAGTTAAACTTCAGTGTAGAGACATTAAATGGTGAAAACGTTCAGGTTCTCTCTCCTGATGAGCAAATATCATTTCTTAATATTGTTAACAAAGTGACTTCCATGCACCTCTCCTCTACCGTCTATACGCCGTTCATTTGTTTTCTTTTTCAGATATTAAAAGACTCCCTAATGTTAAAATTACACATCGTCAAAACAAAGTTAGCCACATTATCGTAGACGATATACGGTCATGGAAAAAATGATTTGAAACTTGTTTTCTTCAAATATAATGATAACAACAAAGAATAGCTGATAAGAGTTTAATTTAAAAGCTGATATCTAGAAAATGTCCATGGTTTTCTTGATAATTACCAAAATCTTTATCAAGAAAACCATGGAAAATGTCTAGATATCAGCTCTTAAATTAAACTCTAATAATAATAATATAATAATAATAATAATATTGTTATTTTTGTTGTTATCATTATATTTGTCTCGTCTCAAGACCCATTTTTATTTCTTGGCTTTTTAACACTGCGTGAGTTTAGTGGTCCTCTGTGTCTTTTATTTATTTTACTACTTTTAACTACGTCTTTTATTTTATTTTACTATGTTTATCTGTTTGATTGTATTGTTTTATTTATGGCATCATTTTAGATTGATACACTTATTATTTATTGCTGATTGGTGTATGGAATTGTTTGTTTTATTGTTGATTTTATGTACAGCACTTTGGAAACGTTTGTGTTGTTTAAATGTGCGAAACAAATAAAGGGGGATTGTCCAAACAAATGTACAACTGTTTAGTTGTACCAGGCATTAAAATGAACAAGAAACTGAAGAAAACAAAGGAGGTCTAATCATTTTTTCCATGACTGTATATCGGCGACTTCTATTGATGAGATATCTTAATCCTTCCTGCATCTTTACCTAACTTTTTTCATAGTTACTTTGAGTTTAATTCTCATTATCATGCACATCTTACAAGAAGAAAGAATGATATACATATTCCTTTCTGTAGGACCTCTGTTGCCAAATTCTCATTTGTTTATCAAGGTGTTAGACATAAAACATCTAACAGAATCATGTTCCTCTTTAAATACTTTTAAGACCAAGCTCAAAAAATCCCTGTAGATGTTCTACACCTTTGTATTTGTTTTGTTTAAGTTTTGTTTGTGTTTTTTTATTTTCATCTAGCTATGTAATTTAAGTAAAGTATAGTTACTGATAGGTTTAAGAGGGAGGGTGGCGTATATAAGCCCTTTGGGCTTTTTGATCTTTCCTGCATTTTCTTTTACTGTTTCTTGTACTGTTATTTCTTAACGATTGCATGTTTTTTAAGTGCAAACAACAATAAATAAATAAATAAATAAATAATCAGATTTGTTGTCTGTACTCGCTGGTTAACAGACCGACACCCTGCAGCCAACACGGCAAGAAACCCAGTACCCATGTAGAGGTGGATTACATTGTCTGTTCATTTGCTTTTGTAATAAAATTTTTTAAAAAGTTGTAAAAAGACTTTATGAACAATCTTTCCTTCCACATGCCATCACACTGTACAATAACAGATAATAGTCTGGTTCATTACATACTGTTTATGCACTTTATGTGTTTTTTATGCACACTGTTCATTGCACCTTATTTGTTTCATAGCACCAACATTTTTATACTGCATATTCATATTTATTCTGCACTGGAATTCTATTCTACTCCTTAATACATACTCCTTCTTTAGACACTTTATTTTTTATTGTATTTTTATTGTATTTTTTATTTTATTGCTTGAAGTATGCCTAGGTTGTTCTTTTTATGCTGCTGCTACACTGTAATTTCCCATGGGATAAATAAAGTCTATCTATCTATCTATCTATCTATCTATTTTTAAAACACTACAATGTGTGTAGAATGACTCTTTCTACTGTCATATTTCTGTTTAATTTGGTCTGACGTTTTTGAAAAGCTGAGAGATAAAATCCTCTCATTAAAATTCAAGTTTTAGCTTTAAAACATTGACAGCTATATTACAGTCATGGAATGAATGATTAGACCACCCTTGTTTTCTCAAATGTATTGCTCATTTTAACAACATCTAGACATTTTCAATGGTTTTCTGAATAATTACCAAAATCATTATCAAGAAAAATCATGGAAAATGTCTAGATATCAGCTCTTAAATTCAACTCTTATCAGCTATTTTTGTTGTTGTACAAATGTACCTTTAGTTGTACCAGGCGTTAAAATGAACAGGAAATTGAAGAAAACAAGGGTCTAATAATTTTTCCATGACTGTATGTTAATTGTGCATTTTGATTCCATGAATGGTAACAAAGACCCAACAAAGTTATGATGGATTCGTTGTTGCAGCCCTGATGAACTCGTGAAGCGTTCAGTTCAACAAACACACAAGGCTCTTTTGGAAATCTTTTGTGTAAATTTGTGCCTCAAGACGGGGTTTATTGTTTATTGTTAAAAAGATCCCCATTAGCTGTCACCAAAAGTGGGAGGAGCTAGTCTTCCTGGGGTCCACAAGACAAAACAAAAATCACTTAACAATTAAACATTGTAGACATTATTATATACGTCATCAGAAATCATTCCGAATAAGTTATTACATTCATATCTATTACATTAATTCTCACTTTCATACAGTAAATATGTTAATTCACTACTCACAAATTTAAATAGTGCATTCTCAAGTAATAATTAAAAGATACTTTACTATTCAGTTCACGTATATTCAGTGGGGAATTATTCCAATATCTGATAGCACGATAAATAACTGTTCTCTTTAAGGCATTTGATTTTGGACATGGTAACATCATCTGACCACCATTAGCTGACCTTGTCTCATAAGAATGAACCTGATCACATCTGACAATTTGGTTATATAAGAAAACAGGTTGAAAGGAATAGACAGTGTTTCTAAAGGAACAATGAGAGAGATGGAAGGAAAAACAGGGGATTACACGAAACAAGGACAAGTCAGAAAAGAGAGAGCGAGAGAGGATGGAGGGAAGAAGAAGAAGAAGAAAGGGGTGAAGAAAAGGAAGCTCAGAAAGAATAAAAATGTTAAAGGAAATGGGACAACTGACGGAGATGAGGATGGAGGACGGGAGGCCTTCAGGGGACTGATGATAGGAACAGATAAGGAAAACAGACGACAGAAAAAGGCAATAAAGGAAGGATGGAAAGACGGATGATGGAGGGATGAAAGTAATGGAAAATGATGGAGGTACAAACTGTTGGGAAATATCACACACACACAAGCCCTCACTCTGGTTTATTCCCCAGAGTCAGAAGAACATTGAAAGTGTGAGGAAATAACAAGGGACCGAGTCATTTAATTTGACTTCATGGACAGTGTGTGTGTGTGTGTGTGTGTGTGTGTGTGTGTGTGTGTGTCGGTGGCGGGCTCCGGCGGATCACAGCTCGCTGACATGGGCCGATAATCAAGTCCCCACACTTTTTACATGGAGAGAGAGAGAGAGGTGGCAGGAGATAATGAGGCTTGGTGGTCTCCTGTTTGCAGCGCGGGCCGACAGGTGGAGCCCACACTCTGACAGCAGCAGGTTACCTGGAGGGCCACCAGGTGTGGGGACAGAAGGAAGGGGGGGGGGGGGGGGGGGGGGGGGGGGGGGGGGGACACTCAAGGCTGCAGAAACCCAACCAGGATCCCAACCAGGTCCGTCTCGGTACGCGTCCTCAACATGCAACTTCGAGGGTCTCTGCAGGTTTTAAAGGAACCTGGTCTCACAGAAATCCATGAAATAGCCACGGAATCGATCAAATTTCTGTGAAACTGACACGGATTTCGCTACAATGCAAGTTAATGACAGTCATATCCCGTGGCTATTCCATGGATATTTGTTCCTATTGGTTTGTTCCAAGTCACGTGACTTTCAAGGTCCCGGCGGTCAGAACAAAAAACATGGCGGACAGTTCTCTCATTTTTAGTGAAAAATCTATATTTTGACTTAGTTTCTGCATAAAAATGGATTTTGATCACATTTCTAGCGAGAAATATATGTTTTATTTTCTAAATATTCAATCAGTGAATGTACATAATCACTTTGTATGTTGGATTAGCCACGGGATATGACTGGCATTAACTTGCATTGAATTAGCGAAATCCGTGTCAGTTTCACGGAAATTTGAGCGATTCCGTGGCTATTCCACGGATTTCTGTGAGACTATGTTGTTTTAAAGGGTCAAATTTAAGACTTTTCTCAGCCTGTTCTCTCCTCAAAGACGTCAACATAGACCCTTTTACTGTTTGTACACAATGATGACGGAGAAGGTTTGCTGCGCTTTCTGGCCACAGAAGTGGTTTTCTCCATATTTCTTTTGTTGACTGTTGTTTGTCTGTCTGTCTGTCTGTGGTATTGTTGTAATTTTATATATATGTGTGTGTGTGTATATATATATTTTGTTATTTGTTATTGTTGTAAGTGTTGTTGTTGTGTTTTTACAATCTTTACTGTGTTTTACTCCCTAGCCCACCTCCCCTTCCCCAAGTGGCCCTTGTCGCTAGTCAGGCCGCCATTGAAAATAAGAATTTGTTCTTAATGACCTGCCTGGGTTATTATCGAGGTAGATGAGATCGATAGATAAGATCGGTTTGATGTAAAAGAATCAGCCGATCGCTGATCCTGCAAAATGAAGGAAATCGGCACACCCCTATAGGATTCCAGTAGCTTTGTTGTTTTGTGTACATAAACACAGAAAGCATGAAATCAGGACTACTAGAGTCTAATGACGGCTCACCTGCAAGTAAAAAACAAGCACGTTTGTTTAGCTTAGCAGGCTACTAGCTAAATCTAATGCCAGCTTATCAAACTTTAGCTGCATTTGATTACTTCTCTACATAGTACAGACACTAACTAATGTAAACTGGGCCTCCTGTTAAATCAAAGAGTAGATAGATAACCGTACCTGATATAAAGTGGGCGCTGCAGACGCCAGCATTTCCAATTTTGTCCTCATTTCAGTCCACACGTTTAATCTCCTGCAGCCACAGACGGCGCAGGTTGCTCTGAAATGGTCGTGATCCTGTCAGAATCCTATAAAACTTTAGCTCACTGGTGGAATAGCCATTCATACAACCGTATGCAACAACCAGACATGTTGATGCTAGGAACAGTTTGTAAATGCTTATATAATATAAATAGTTTATTTGAACGTTTTGTTCATTAAATGTCTTTTCCAGCATTTGGTTAGACTACAAGGCACTCCAAGGATTCGCTGTTCATTTTTTTGAGGTAAGTAACGTATATTTTGTTTTTGTTTTTTGCTAGCCAAACTAACATCCCAGTTAATGCTCCAGTTAATGCTAACATGAATTAGCAGCAGCTTCTCTCAGTCAGTAGAGGTGTAGAGAGGCTGTAGTCAGTGATCAGATCCCTCTCCTCCTCCACAGTCCAGATATGGTCTGCTTCCTGTATCGGAAACAAGATGGCGACGAGTGTAACGCTGAACTTGATGCCTCAAACGGGCTACAAACCAACGAGTGACGTCACAGTCACTACTTCCATCATTTATACAGTCTATTGTAGTATTGACACACGAATAACAAGGCCAGAGTGTAGAGCTTAAAATTGTTTACTTAACAGAATAACAGTACAACAAAACATAGTTCAGCAGATCGTATTGTAGCCTACACTTCAGTAGTCGCCATCTTGAATTCCTCCTTCTCTCATTTTTTGCTATCTCAACAGTATGTGCTTTACAACACTGCCATCTAGTGTTATGAAGTAGAAATAATATAATCACGGAACACAACATCTATGAAGTACAGGCAGCAGAAAAACAAACGATATTGACGTATTTCACCAACCGCTGCCATCTTGCTGATGTAGTAGCGATTGACAGCAAAGCAGCATTCTTTTCCAAATTCTTTTAAAATGGATCTCAGATGAAGGCCAGACCAGACTAAAACCTCCCGTCTGAGCAGTGAAGCAAACCCAGAACAGCCTTGACCCTGCAGGGGTCAGCAACGGTGGCTGCAAATGCACTCCGGTCCTATCTATCTCAATCCAAAATGAGTTTTGTATATTTAGGCAGCATTATGTTTGCTGCTTACTATGCACATTAGCTGCATATGTGTATGAAAGCCACTTCCCGAGCTACCTGATGGTTGTTGCATGCATCTGGAGCACACAGATCACACTCAACACATTCCCGCTGCAGAACAGTGACAGACAGTTGTGCTGTAATTAGCCGTTTTCCTTTTGATTTTATGATTGAGTGCATCAGTGGTTCCTACAGTCATGGAAGAAAATATTAGACCATTTCCCATGGTTTTCTTGATAATAACCAAAATCGTTATCAAGAAAACCATGGAAAATGTCTAGATATCGATAGATATCGATATGTGCTCTTAAATTAAACTCTTATCAGCAGATTTTTGTTGTTGTCATTATATTTGTCCAAACAAATGTACCTTTACTTGTACCAGGCATTACAATGGACAAGAAACTGAAGAAATCAAGGGTGGTCTAACAATGTGATGATACATAGTACAGGTTACTTATCAATAACTTGAATGTATTACCAGGTTGTTTGCTGTTTCTTGTATTTTCACTTTTATAACCTCCCTAATCTGGAATAAAGATTCTCATTTTCTCCATAGTTGTCAAGCCCAACCAGTGTTGTCATCCTCACAATATCAACATCATTTTTATCGACATTCGATATCAGAATTTATCTCTAATTTTCCCCTTTGATTGTGATTTTAATTTATTTTTGGGGCAACCAGAAGCGTGTCCTACATTAACTTGCCGGGTTAAATAATGTTCTGTTCTCTGTTCTCACAATAAGTGCTTTCAGTACCATAATTTTCGGACTATAAGCCGCGCCTTTTTCCCCATTTTTCGATTCTGCGGCTTATATAACGGTGCAGCTAATCTATGGATTTTTACAGCTAACGGCCACTAGGTTACCTCCTAAATCTGGATGTTACAGGTTACAGTCCACCAACTTTAACTCTATGGGCTCTATGACCGGTCCGCCAGGAGCGGCGGGCTCCAGCAGGAGAAGCTGGAGGCAGGTGGACGTACCAGATCAGCTCGGGGTCCTTCAGATACTTTTAAGCTATTTTTCACTTGTCTGTGTGTATTTGTGTCGAAAGCTACTTAGTTTGTCGGAGTCGCCGAGCCGTAATCAGCGGCAGACGAAGGACCCCGAGCCAGGTAGCGCGCAAAAGTAAAAGTGAAACCGAGAGACAGAACGAGAGACAGAACGAGAGACAGAACGAGAGACAGAACGAGAGACAGAACGAGAGACAGAACGAGAGACAGAACGAGAGACAGACCGACATTACGAGAGCGAGATAGTTTGTGCAAAGGAAGTTTTCATGCACAAACCCTCATTATGGAAAACAAACGTAGAAATGCATATGATGCAGCTTTTAAATTAAAGACAGTCAATCTGGCTGTAAAAGAAGCTTCCTCAAGCAGCCATCTCTTTCCCCACAATCCCCTCTGAGCACCAACCCTTACATATGGTCATTAAACATTAAAACACCTGCGGCTTATAGTCCAGTGTGGCTTATATATGTACGCATCATTCAGTTTAGCTGCTGCGGCTTATACTCCGGTGCGCCTTATAGTACGGAAAATACGGTAATCTGAAAGCTATATTTTGTATTTTTTACCATCATAGCGAGCCATGTTCCTTCCTGCAGACTCTTTTGCCTGCCATTTAAAATGGCAGATTTACGAGACAAAAGTGGGGGAAAAAACTACTTTTTTCTCGCAGATTCACCACTTTAAATCTCATAAATCTGCACATTTTTTCTCGTAGATTTGACACTTTAATCTCGTAAACTTTTTTCTCAAAATATTATTTACGTATGTTGTTTTTTTACACATTCTGGCTGTATGTAATATCCTCCGATATTCTCTAGGGTGGAAATTTGGAATTTGCAAGTATTTCAATGAGTGCCCTATTAAGGGTTAAGCCAAATTTTTACCCTCCGCTTGTTAGATTTTGGTGTTTTTTAACTCTCCTGTAGTGTTCATTCATGTTCACGCTCTTTGTGTTCTCAGTCAAAAATGACCGGCCCATTTTAGCTCATTATAAATCCATAATAACAATAACATTTTGACTTCTCTTTCTGAGTGTGCATGTGTTTACTTCAGGCTCATTATGGAAAACACGTAAAACGTAGAAATGCATATGATGCAGCTTTTAAGTTAAAGATGTACGGATATGTATACATCATTCAATTTAGCTGCTGCGGCTTATACTCCGGTGCGCCTTATAGTGCGGAAAATACGGTAATCTGAAAGCTGTATTTTGTATTTTTTACCATCATAGCGAGCCATGTTCCTTCCTGAAGCGGACCCTCCATGGTGCCTCTGAACCTTTTACTTGTCAGAGTGTGGTGGTCTCAGCGGGGCTCCTGTGTGACAGATAGACTGACAGATCCATCTATGTGAGAATGTGAAATAATACAACCTGTGCGGACGGAGTCATCACACACGCTCTGTAGGAAACCGGGACGATGTGGCGGCAGGAATGTAGATAAGGAGGTTATGTGCGAGGACCAATTTATTTTCTTGGCAGGGTGGGAAGACCTCCGAGACGCCTTTCACATGTCCACATGACAGCAGAAGTCTCAATAATGAAATCCTCTCAAACTGTGTTTATATCCAGAGACGCTCGGGTCCAAAGAGGTGACACGTGGGCCGATCTGGAGGCTGCAGGATAATGATCCATCAGCCGCTTTGCATTTTCACTCTGTGTTTATTCTCCAAGCACACAGAGCTTGTTTTTCACATTTCACTGTGCAGAGCGTAAGTAGGTGTTGGTGCATAAAACAAACACGCCAGTTGTTTTTTTTTTTTCATAGGAAGCAGAGAAAGAAGCAACAGATCTGCTGCTGTGACTCCTTCGCCGAGTGGAAGAAGATCCTGCTGAGCTCCAGCAACCTGCAGAGTTTAAAGGTAAAGTATGGAACCTAAAAAAAACCAGACAACCTGCAGTTTAAATCAAGAGAACAGAGCGTTTCATTTGGTCACCTGTCAGTGGCGTCATGTCCTTGTCTTGTCTGCCAGAAGCTTCGTAAAAACGGACTTTTTATTCGGTTTTAACCCTTTATATATATATAACTATATTTGGTAACTTCAGTGGATTTCAAAATGTGGTCCCCATGTCTCTTTGTGAGGTCGTAGAACCACATGGACTTATACGAGGAGAACTTGACTATGACAGCATGTTAAGGCCAAGGATGAATAATAATAATGTGCAGATTTATGAGATTTAAAGTGTAAATAAAAAAGGTAAGCTTAACCAAAACTGAAAAATAATGTACATTTCAGAATTATACAAGTAGGCCTTTTTCAGGGAACAAGAAATGGGTTAACAACTTAACTCTATGGAGTCTTGGGCTATTTTGTCCATTTTTTAATTCTTTTCATGTCTTTGTAAGTCATTTTGTGTCTTTTTTGGTAATTTTGTGTCTTTTTTTTAGCCATTTTGTGTCTTTTGGTGTACTTTTTTGTCATTTTGTGTCTTTTTTAGTCCTTTAGTCCATCATAAAATGTGATTTTGAATCTTTTTTTTACTTTCAAAACACTATCATGCTCAATAAAGAATTTTAAATGTTGCAAATGTGCATTAATTTCAGAGTACACTGAGACATTAAACTGCATAATTTTCAATTAAATTCTGGAAAAGTTGGTGTGTTCGAAAACTTTTGACCGGTAGTGTAAGTGCACCCCATTTGCCATAAAATAAGAAAAATCATCAATATTTAAGCTGATATATGAGAAAAATCTGTTTTTGTCATATTCTTACGAACAAAATGTTGTTTAAATCAGGGTATGAATGATGTAAAAACCTTTGGAATATAGCTAGGAATCAAACTGGTCAGTTTGGTGTCTGTAAGTGGAGCTGAAGTTGAGATTTATGAAGAAAAACTAATTTAGAGAGAACGGCCTTTATAGGTTTTTATACATTCTTAAGAGAGCCACTCCAGGTGAATATGATCATTTTTTTAAACAAAGATATCACCGTGAAACTTCCCCTGTTTGTTATTTACATTAAGATTAGATTTTTTTGCATTACAAGTTTTCTGAAATATTATGTTAAGATATGCAAATGAGGTGTTAACTAATTAAATATGCGTTAATTTGCGGGACAGAAATCTGAACATTGGATAAAGCAAATTAAATTGTATTGATTTGTTAGATTCAACGTTTTTAACAGAAGGAAAATCTCAGAATCAAACATTTGTTTTGGTCATGTTTTTGGGAACAAACTGTCCTAAATCAGGATATGAATGAGTGAATATAGTTAGAAATAAAACTTGGTGTCTGTAAGTGGAGCTGAGATTCATGAGTAAAAAGTCATTTTAGGAAAACGGCTTTTCTTTCATTAAAGGTTTTCATACATTCCTAATATTTGCTCGCTTTCTAACGAAGGTTCAGAGTCTTTGTGAAGATAGAGTCACTCTTTTTGTAAATTTAGGAGAAAAAAATGGTAAAAATACACACAGAAATGTTTGTTTTGGAGAGAAAAAAATAGTTCAAAATCTTAAAGGCACACTAAAAAAAAAAAACTTGTTCCCAGAACGTAATAAAATTATGGAAATTATTTCCATCTAAATAAAATGCTTTGATTTAACGAGAAACAATTTTGTTGAGTTAACAAAATGTAAATATGTTGGATCAACATGTTGTATTTGCGTTACTGTTAATTAATTACCAGAGGTCAGTCCAACTAGATTTGTAAGGGTAATTGTAACATACTAACATAGTTTTATTGGGCCATTTAAACTTGTATGACATTATTAAGAGTTACTTAATTGAATGGGGTTGGTCCAATACATGAATTAATTGTGATGAGCCAACAAAACAAAGTTAGGTTGAAGTGGTTTAGCCTAAAAGATTACCTTTATCATATGAAAATGAAAATAATAGTTATTATTCATTTATTCAACCTATATAACCCCAGCTGGTGTCAAGTTTAGAAAAGAAAAACACAAAGCAAATTGGGTTGTTTTAACATAAATTATTCTAGTAAATTTAAAATTGTTGCATTTTATGCTTAAACTACATGTTTTAAAATTGTTCAACCACAAAACATCATTTTATTTAGTAGAAGCTACATGTTAGACTGAGGAGAAGGTAACAGACACCCAGTTTGCTTTTTTTCAGTGCAGTCAGCCGGTGAAACTGGAGGCTTTTATTGTGAAGCAGACAGCAGTTTGGTTTTGATTTTATAAACCTAGCATCTTATCTTTGCTTTGCAGCCCGACACACACACACACACACACACACACACACACGGTGTGTTCGGGGTGAACTGGTCTCACGCTGAGATGTTCACTCTGCAGAGAGAAACATTCAGAAGTCTGACGGCCTGCGTCTGCTCTGACCACGGTGTGTTTTGTGTCTGAGCTCTGAATCCTCCTCACACACACACACACACACACACACACACACACACACACACACACACAGTCTAACAGTGACACATTCAACCCCGGCGCCTTCCAGCACAGCGCCACATAATTATCCCTCAGCACCGAAAAACTCTCTTTTTTTTCTTTTCTTGCAGGAAATTGCTGTGTATCGCTGAAAATCCATTGAAAGCTTCAAACAAAGAGGAGAAAAGGCAACTGAGGCTGCAGTGTGGATTCCTGCACACACACACACACACACACACACACACACACACACACTGTCCATTGTCTTCTCTGCCATTATCAAAGCCAACAGAGTGTGTTTTCTTTCTCCCGTGTGTGTGTTTTGTGGAGCCGACACCCAGTGGGAGAGCCCGCCTGCCGGCAGGGGGACAGATGGGTGTAATTTTGTTATTTTTACCTCCTCCAGGAGCTGGCTGCCAGCTCGGGGAAATTAGCATCACACCTGTGTGTAATTGGCTAAATTAGCTTGTCGAGCGGCAGAGCTGAGACAGAGGTGGTCGCTAGCGTGTGTGTGTGTGTGTGTGTGTGTGTGTGTGTGTGGGAGGCAGGTAAAATCAGACAGGAGTTGTTTAGTGTTTTTCAGAGGAGGAGGAGAAGAAGAAGAAGAGGAGGCTGTCAGTGGAGCGAGATGTCACACCTGGAATGGAAAATGTCACCCGACGGCTCCGCACACAAACACACACTCTGACACACAGACACGCAACAGAAAGACACAATAAAGGACAAACTGCACCAAACAAACACAGACACACAAACAAAAACAGAGGACGGAATAAGCACACAAACAGAGAACTGGAACACACACACACACACACACACACACACACACACACACAGAGTGTTTTACTGCAAATCTATTTAATTTCTCTCATTGTGGGCCAGAACATCATGTAAATGTCTGATCTGGATCAGGAGAAACTCTGTTCAAGAGGCTGTAAACAGACCAACAACTGGAAGCTTCTCGTCCCTGCAGGTCGATGGACGTTTACCAAACTAACCACTGAAGCAGGTTTACTTCTGTCTTCAGGAGAGAAAATACTAAATACACTGTGGCTTCAGGAGGGTTTGACCTTTTGAAACGTACACTGTAAAACTTTTTTTTTTATTGTTTCAACTTAAATATTTGAGTGTCAGTGCTGCGAAAGAATTTTATGTCAAGACAACAAGGGAAAAGAAGTTACCTCAAATGATTCTTGCTATTTGACTTAATATTTTAGGTTAAAATGACTTTTTGCACAAATCTTGTTGTATTGAAAAGGAAAATGTTGTTATAATAACAAACCAGCAACATTGGGTTTTACAGTGTATGTTTTCTTTAAAAGAACCCCAAAAATACACCGTTAGTCAGAAAAATAAGCTGTAAAAACAGGCATTATCACCTGAATTTAAACTTTCCGAGGGTCCTTGAATGGATCATCAGTTACAAAAGTTTCCATAATCAAAAGTGACCAAAACTTGTGTTAAAATGTTGATATTAGTGTCAGAATCTCTTTATTCTCCATGTGTCATTTAAAATGAAGCGTTTTAACCAGGTCCTGTTAAACACTGACAGCTACGATGGCGCTAGCCGTCTGCTGCTCCTGCAATGTTTGGAGTTTTTGTTGTTTTTAACCATCGCCACTAAACAGATTGAGTCTCTGCTGCTGTATGACCACCATGACATTTTGTCTCTCCGGCAAAATGTCAAAGATCTCGGTGCATTTGTTTGTTGGCGGGGATTCAGCCTCACCTGTTCCGGACTTCGGCCTTAGACGTGGCAGTCGGCAGGTGAAGCTGACTCGCTCTTCGTCCATTTCCCAGACAGGACTTAAATTATTCCCTGGTTTTGCTGTGCCCCGGCACTTCCTGGATCCCATAGACGGCTGCCTGGTACCTGTCATCGGCTCATTTGAGGGGCCCCGCCCCCTCCGGCTCTCTCAGCGTGGGATAAACCACCAGCGGCTCCTGAGGACGCTGCCTCGGGCTCCCCGAACCACCGGGCCACACGCCAGGATCTTTGGCGAACAAAACGTTCCTCCTGAGGGATTTCTTCAGTGGGCTGATGTCCTCTGAGTGACGGAGACCTGGTTCGGTGGCGGTGAGAGCAGCGTTCTGCTAGAACTCTGACCTGCCGACTGTTCCTTCTTTAACTCCCCGTGGTCATCAGGTCGTGGAGGAGGAACAGCGACTGTTTACAAAAATACCTTTAAATGTAAGCAGAGCACCATCTCAGTTCATATTCCAGCTCTGAGGTGTCTTTATCTGAGGTTGTGAATGACTTTTTCTGGTTTTCTGGCTGAAATTATGCCAAAATATGACTATGACCCTTTTCCTCAGGAACTTTAATATTCATGTGTGTTGTCCTGGTGAAGGACTTTCTGAGCTTATTGACTCTTTTAACTTGGTGCAGTGTGTGTCTGGTCCCACACATCAACATGGACACACTTTAGACCTCGTCCTCTCTCATGGTTTATCTGTCTGAATGGAGATCTGTGACCATGTGTTTTCTGATCATATGCTTGTACTGTTTGAAGTTGCTTTATCCTGTGCTGAATTTAAATCCAGCGTTCCTGTTCAGAGACGTTGGATTTGTAACTCTTGCCCTGCCGGTCATTTCTCTGTGGCTCAGCTTGTTTAATGGTTTAATGGTTTATTCCTGGTCCATACTGGACTCTGTGGCTCCATTAAAAACTGCAGCCCAAAGCTCAATCTGAGCCCTGGTTTAACTACAGAACTCGTGCAACTAGACGGGAGTGCCGTAAAGCTGAAGGAAAGTGGAAGAAGGAAGGAAATCCTGAAGGAGTGTTGGCGCTACCAGAGCTCCGTTAAAGAGACAAAAAGAGAAAACCTGTCAAACATCATTGAGACCAACCATCATAACCCTCGTGTGTTATCTAAAACCATTGACTCTGTTCTTAAAGCTCCTCAGCCTGTCAGCTTGGAGGCATCTCCTCAAATGTGTGATAGCTTTCTGCACTTTTTATTGATAAGGTTGCTACTGCTAGGGCCTCATCTCTGCTCCTACTGACCCCTCAGTCTCTGCTCCTTGTTCTGCAGCTTTTCATGGTTTTGAGCCAGTCTCTGTCTCTTTTAGAGGACCTGGTTGGCCATATGAAGCCATCAGGTTCTCCCTGTGATGCTGTCTCCCCTCGTTTCTTTAAAGAGGTTTTCCCCAGTATAGGGCAGTCTGTGTTAGATCATTAACAGTCTGTCTACTGGTCGCGTTCCTCTAAGTTTTAAGCATGCAGTGGTGCAGCCCCTACTGAAGAAACCTGGCCTAGATCGCAGCGTGCTGGCTAATTTTAGGCCGATCTCCAAGCTGCCCTTTACCTCTAAGGTCTTGGAGAAGGTGGTATATGGTCAGCTACAGTCTTTTCTTGATGTGCATGGTGTCCTGGATGCAACATGGTCTCACAGAAATCCGTGAAATAGCCACGGATTTCGCTTAACTCAAAATCCGTGGAATAGCCACGGAATCACTCAAATTTCCGTGAAACTGACACGGATTTGGCTACAATGCAAGTTAATGACAGTCATATCC
The DNA here is from genome assembly GCF_030273125.1 of Centropristis striata. Lineage (NCBI taxonomy): Eukaryota > Metazoa > Chordata > Actinopteri > Perciformes > Serranidae > Centropristis > Centropristis striata. Next base: position 35,218,413 of record NC_081532.1, on the reverse strand, counting down.
CGTGGCTATTCCATGGATATTTGTTCCTATTGGTTTGTTCCAAGTCACGTGACTTTCAAGGTCCCGGCGGTCAGAACAAAAAACATGGCGGACAGTTCTCTCATTTTTAGTGAAAAATCAATATTTTGACTTAGTTTCTGCATAAAAATGGATTTTGATCACATTTCTAGCAAAAAATATATGTTTTATTTTCTAAATATTCACTCAGTGAATGTACATAATCACTTTGTATGTTGGAATAGCCACGGGATACCAGTCCTCCCTCGCACGGCTCCAGTTGGTGCAGAACGCTGCTGCTCGCCTCTTAACTGGAGTTCATAAGAGGGAGCACATAACTCCCATCCTGGCCTCCCTCCACTGGCTGCCTGTGCATTTTAGAGTCCATTTTAAGATTATTTTATTTGTTTTTAAATCTTTAAATGGACCTCTCTGAGCTCCTCCACCCCTACGCTCCTGCTCGCTGCCTCAGGTCAGCTAATCTGCTCCTGGAGGTACCGAGGTCCAAACCAAGGTTATAATAGTTTTGGATTTTTCATTCGTTTTAATTTTAATTTCGTTGTCAATTTTTGTTTTCAAATTCAGTTAGTTTTAGTTAGTTTTTAGATTGAGTTTGCTAGTTTTGATTAGTTTTATTTTTTGGAAAATGCTTCGTTTTAGTTTAGTTTTTATTAGTTTTAGTTTTTTTGTAATGTGGTATTTGTTGGGTGCCAGATTCAATAAGGTCACAATAAATGTTTCCTTTATTTCCTTTGTCTGATCCATCTCAGCCCCAATAAGTTTATTAAGTCATAAAACCAGATAGATGAAATAGATTTCACATCAACCAAAAAGGTTTACGGATGAAAAAAGTTGACAAAGACGGAAACTAAGGACATTTTCACTATAATTTTAGTTAGTTTTAGTTAGTTTTGTAACCGCAAAATACAGTTTCAGTTAGTTTTCGTTTTTTAAAAACTCTCGTTTTTATTTTTATTTCAGTTAACGAAAATGTTTTTTCAATTCTAGTTTTCGTTATTTCGTTAGTTTTCGTTAACTATAATAACCTTGATCTAAACGGAGCTCAGAGGGGACAGAGCTTTCTCTGCCTTTAGCCTCCTCACTGTCCATTTTTAAAACTCATCTTAAAACCTATTTTTATTCCTTGGCTTTTAACCACACATGAGACTCTGCTCTTGTTTCAGTGTTTTATGGTTTGTTTTTATTTATTGTTTTTTAAATTGTTTTTTTTTTTAAAGCAAAGAAACTATTTAAGTGTTTATTTCCTGTTTTATTTATTTTATTGTTCTTGTTTGCTTGTTTATGTACAGCACTTTGTTTTTGCGGCTGTTGTTGTTTTTAAAGTGCTTTACAAATAAAGTTGAGTTGAGTTAAAAACATTAAATTCTGCTCCTCAGAGACACTGTGAAGACTGCTTACACAGAGCAGAGAGGAGAGGACAGGAGAGGCTGTTTACACAGAGCTGAGAGGAGAGGACAGGAGAGGCTGGAAACATGACAATACCTCAATATGTTGAATATTTGGAGAAAACTGTTTTTACAACATTGAGGGCACTTGGAAAAGTGTTTATCTATAAATTCAGTTTTATTCACAACAACTAATTTATCAGAGAAATTCTACTTTTTTCCTGATTTCTGTCATTCTAACTGTGTTATTCTGCACAAAGACATGTTTGAGTTGATTCCATAGAGCTGCAGGACTATTACAGATTTTATATATTTCAGTGAAACACAAGAACTCAGAGAGGAAAATTTAAAAAGAGCAGAAAAACGTCCTGAAACAGCTCGTTGGGGTTCAGAGGGTTAAAAACATTACAACTTGAAATGTGATCAGACCAAAACAGGATCAATATACACTACCGGTCAAAAGTTTTAGAACAGCCCAATTTTTCCAGTTTTTTATTGAAATTCAAGCAGTTCAAGTCAAATGAACAGCTTGAAAGGGTCCAAAGGTAAGTGGTGAACTGCCAGAGGTAAATAAAAAAAGGTAAGCTTAACCAAAACTGAAAAATAATGTACATTTCAGAATTATACAAGTAGGCCTTTTTCAGGGAACAAGAAGTGGGTTAACAACTTAACTCTATGGAGTCTTGGGCTATTTTGTCCATTTTTGAATTCTTTTCATGTCTTTGTAAGTCATTTTGTGTCTTTTTTTAGTCATTTTGTGTCTTTTTTAAGTCATTTTGTGTCTTTTTTTGGTCATTTTGTGTCTTTTTTTAGTCCTTTAGTCCAACATAAAATGTGATTTTGAATCTTTTTTTTACTTTCAAAACACTATCATGCTCAATAAAGAATTATAAATGTTGCAAATGTGCATTAATTTCAGAGTACACTGAGACATTAAACTGCATCATTTTCTAATTAAATTCTGGAAAAGTTGGTGTGTTCTAAAACTTTTGACCGGTAGTGTATAAAATAAGAATAAAGTGATTCCAACAGAAATATATCTTTGTTTTGGTCACTTTTTCTTACCAAAACTTTTTTAACTGAGGATCTCTTCAAGAACAGTCAGAAAGTTGAAACTGCGACGATGATGCCTGTTTTTACTGTTTCTGTCTGTGATAAACGCTGCGATTTTGGCAAATCATCAAAGAAAACATACGTTTGAGTCCCAGCGGCGGGATGCTGGTCAGAGAGGTGAACACGCTGCAGAGACGAGCAGAAACCGGTTCAGACCGGCTCGTCTCCAGGGAGCCAATCCACCACCAACCTGTTTTTATTTTAATTTCTCACAATTTATACCAGCTGGGAACATAGATTCAACCCTGTGGTGCTAAAGTAAAGCCAGTGTCACATGATGCATATGCTATATGCTGCAAAATATTTAATTTTCTGGAAAAGAAAACATGGATGGTGTTGCTGAAATATGTATTTTTTCCTGTTTATCATCTTGAGACCTCTCAGAATTATCATGCGACCCCTAGAAGGGTCCTGAACTTCATGTTTGGATGTTATTTATGAGACATAATAAGAAAGTATTTAAAATATATACAAATAAACATGATTTTATAGAATATGATGAAGATAAAGTAAGTTAAAATGGGATTTTTACCCGATTAAACAGGTGAAATAAAGATCACAGCGAAGCACAATAACCATACCATTTACAACCGTTTTGAGGTCCTGGAAAAGCTTGAAAATGGACCTTTAAAGTCCTTAATAAACGGCTTTAATTTGACCACTGAAAAAGTGTACGAACCCTGTTAAGGATGAACAGGACACTGGTAACAGATTATAAAATATAAAAAAAATAAATATGAACTTGCTGCTGATAAACAGGAGAATATATTGATTTTAAAACAACATCTCCAGACTTTATTTCAGTCTGTGTGAGCAGTTTAATCTTCTCCAACGTCATTTTATTCCGTCCTCTTTGGTTTGTGCGCGTTTAAAGAGCTTTAAAATCTTTCCGGAGGTGAAAACGTCCTCCAGGGACGAGAGGAAGACTCCAACACTTCAGTTATAGAAACATCAATTGGAGGAAACTTAAAAAGTAAATCATTTTCCTTTCAGTGCGAGGCCTTCAGACGAACCTGCAGCTGCTGTGACCTCTGGCAGCAGGAAGCTGATGGCTGGTCTGCTGGCGCCCCCCGGCGGCCGCTTGCTGTAACAGCAGCAGGCTGCAGCTTCACAGGGCAGGAGGTCCAGTTTCTGTAGCTATTAAAGCCTTAAAAAAAGAAAAAAAAATACATTTAATGTCAGTAAACAGTCTGGGAATTTGATGTTGTTATTATTATTATTATTATTATTATTATTATTATTATGAATCAGCCAATGACGAGTTGTTTTATGAGTTTAGTTCATTATCTATATATATTTATATATTTTATTTTATTTTAATCTTTTTTTATTGTTTTAGTCTGACTTTTAATAGAGCTTTATTAGCTATATATTTATTAATGTATAAATTAATTAATTTTCCTATTATAGTGTTTAATTATGTTAATTATGTCATAAAACATAATGAATATAACATTATATATACATACACACACATATATATACACATACACACACACACACACACACACACACACACACACACACATATATATATATTTCATTATGTTTTATGATGGTAATATAATAATAATAATTTTTTATTATTATTATCTATATTTTATTTATTTTTAGGATCCATTTATTTATTTATGGGGATTATTGTGTGTGTGTGTGTGTGTGTGTGTGTGTGTGTTTGTGTTGCATGTTATTTGTATGAAAAGAGCTACACAAATAAATATTTATTTATTTATTTGTGTTAAGACTTCTTAAATGAAGTGTTTTACCTGATTTGTATTCAGTGTCCATAAAAAAAAAGATTTTAAGAATGTTTTTGCATGACGAATGAGAAATTTGTGGCTGCAAAAGAAAAGATTAGTAACAGCATTACAGCAGTGTCCCTTTTACTTCTTTGTTTTAAAATATATTATTCATATTATTAATATAAATATTATTTTCTTTCCTATTAATCAGTTATTTCCTTATGTTTCCTGTAGTTAACACCCATCCGGCCCGCTTTTATTTTCACGTCAACATCAACAAAAAACATCCAAGACACTTTATAAATCTGATCTCTGTTCTGGTTTCCTGCTATTCTGTCTTTTTGTCTTGTATTTAAAGAGAAAATCAGGAGATTCATTTTGGTGTTTAAAATCAGCAGATTTTCATTTTGTTTAAGTTTATTCAAGTTTTAAGGAATACCAATCAGAACATTAAACATATAGGCGACTGTGTAAAAAAAATCATACGATTTATTATAATCTAAAAAAAAATTAAAATCAAATTAATAATGTTGGAGAGCTATAGGAAATTAGTGCAAAAAGTGCTTTATTTACAGGACAGGTTAAATAAATGTTTTACCTGCTTTATATTCAGTGTCAGGAAAGAAAAATATGGGACATATGGGAAGAAATATATTATTATCATGATTCTTATGATTCAATGATTCTTCTTCTTCTTATTATTGTTATTATTAACATTATTAGTAGTAGTCTTTCTTTGCTATTTTTCCTGTTATTTCTTTTCCAGTGCTTTCCCCTAGTTAACCCCTACTTGCCCCCTGTTATTGTTTTCCTCGTGTTGCTGATATTCTGTCTCTTGTACTGCAATAAATTTAAATAATACACTAAAAATAAAACTACAAATTAAGAGATTAATATTTGTACGTCATATGAACAGATTTTATTTAGATTTTTTTTTACTGAGAGAATAAATGGAATAAAAATAAAATATATAAAGGCTACTGAATAAACCATGCCATGCGAAATACATAGATTTTAAATGGTCAAAAATAATACATAAGTTATAATCCAATGTTTTAGTTAATATCTTAAAAACTGCTGTCTTATTTTATATTTTTAAGTCTGACAGTACACATATATAAATTTGTCTGTTGGTCAAATATTATATATATCCTAGAATATATTGTTTATTTAAGTTGAACTGCAGATTTTTTATAATTCTGTTGAATGTCAAAAATCCCAAAACATTAAGGACATTTGGAGAATAATTGTAGTTATTAAAGGAAATTTGTATATAATTGTACATGACTTTACATCAGTTGGTTTCAATTAATTATCGTATTTTATTTTATTTTATTTTTATTTTTATTTTTATTTTTATTTTTATTTTTATTTATTTTTATTTTTATTTATTTATTAATTTAATTTAATTTAATTTAATTTAATTTAATTTAATTTAATTTAATTTAATTTAATTTAATTTAATTTAATTTAATTTTTTTTTTTTTTTAACCCTGTCCACCATCCACCGTTAGATGGCGACAAAGTTCTCAAAGTTCGCCCCACTTCCGTTTAGCCAAACTACAGAAGAAGAAGAAGAAGAAGCGGAAGCGGTCGTTAGCATGTCGTTGTTGCTAACTCCCTAGCATCTCACGTTGTTGTGCTTGAACTTTGTCAAACAGATAAAATGAACAAACTGAACAAGCCGCAGGAGTTTGACTCGTATGAGATTGAGGAGCCGAGCGACGAGGAGCGAGCTGAGAGCAGGTAAGAAACTAATAAACCCGGTAAATTTAAAACGGCGCCGCTTTATTAGCAACGCGAGGCTAACGTGCTAACTAGCTTAGCGGAATGCTAACATGTAAACAAACTGAGAAAAACGAACAGATTCTGTTAAAGTGAGAATCTCTTAGCGCCGCTTTTATTAAAACTATATGTTTATCATCATCATTTAATTAATAAATAATTAGAGGCTAATTTATCGCTATTGTTTGTTAGAAACAAGTTAAAGTTTTGTGATTTTCTTTGTAAACTCTAAAATAATTCAACACATGTACAGTTAATATGAATAAATATATAATATTATAAATAAACAATGCAGTACTATGAAAAAATATAATAAGATATAACAGACAATATCACAATATGAAGAAATATAATAGATAATTTAAATAACACAATAAATATAATAAATAATCTAATATAAATAAGCAAAACAGTATTATAACAAATATAGATAAATAAAACAGACGATAAAATATAGAAGATAACATAAATAAATATAACAGCATTATAAAATGTAAATACATATAATAGACACTATAACTATATATATGTATATATGTAAATTTACTAGATAATATGATACTATAAATTAATAAAACATACAAATATGAAAGATAATATAATATTATTAAATATAAAAGGCAATAAATACATATAATATAAATATACAAAACAGTATTATTAAAAATATAAATAGATAGATAGATAGATAACAGAGTATATATAAAATAGATAATATAAAACAATAAATTAATATACTAGATTATATTATAATGTTAATAAATATAACAGGCAATAATAAATATAATAAATAATATAATATAGATCATATAATACTAAAGATAAATACAGCCTGGAGAGAGAAACACAAATAACAACATGATGTTTATACCTGAATATAAGCAGTGTTGGAAGTATTCAGATCTTACTGCAGTAAAAGTACTTATACTACATGGTAAAATATATACTTTTAAGAGTTTACATGTTAAAGTCAAGCAATGACAACACTACTTAAGTAAAAGTATTTAAAATTAAAGCGCTGAAACAGAAACTGCTGTATAAATTATAAAGTAAGAGAGAAAGTTAAAATAAGATTATGAAAATGTTCTTGCATGAGGCACGTTTTTTTTTTTTTTTTTTTTTTACAGAAAGTGAAGATTCAAATAAGTTTTTAGTTATTTTAATAATGTTTGGATCTTGGGCTTCAACTAAATAATAATTTACTAGATGGATTAATGTTTTATTGATTAGTTAGTTCGTTTGGTCATTAAAATGTCAGAAAATAATAGAATAGAAAAATCTTCTTTAAAGTTCCCACAGACCTCTATATGAGGAGGGCTCTTAAAGTTGGATTTTTGTTTTTTAAATGGATTTGTCAAAGTTAAAGTGAATCACAACAAAATGTGAACCTGTTTTCAGTTCGGAGGACGAGCTGGACGTGCTGCTGAACGGGACGCCGCAGCAGAAGAAGAAGCTGATCAGAGAGTATCTGACGGGGGAGAGCGAGTCGTCTAGCGAGGATGAGTTCGAGAAGGAGATGGAGGCGGAGCTTAGCTCCACCATCAAGACCATGGAGGGAACCTGGGCGCCGCCTGCAGCAGGTAACAGCCACCTGCAGTCGCCACCAAGCGGAAAGAGTTTGTATGATTATTCTGTTCCACTGGAAACATTTTGGACTGGAAGGTCGGTGGTTCGATCCCCGACCATGGCAGCGACGTGTTGAAGTATCCATGAGCAATGAGTATCCATATGAATGTGTGTGTGAATGGGTGAATGAGCGTAGTGTGAAGCGCTTTGGATAAAAGCGCTATATAAATGCACCCAATTTACCATTTAATCGTTTTTTTTAATTGCCAAAAATTGAAAAAGGAAAATGTAAAAACGGGCATTATCACCAGAGTTTTAACTTTCCAACAATCCTTGAATGGAAAATTATTATGTTACGAAAGTTTCCGTTATAAAAAGTGACCAACCCGAAGCTTAAAATGTTGATATTTGTGTCAGAATCTCTTTATTCTCCATGTGTCATTTAAAATAAAGTGTCTGCACTAACCAGATCCTGTTAAAAACATTAAATTCTCCTCAGAGACACTGAAGACATGATTGATTCTGCTGAGACCATTACTGACAATACTTCAATATGTACAAATTTATGGTCATTTTATATATTTTTTGTCTTTTTTGATATTTTAGATCTTTTTTTGTTATTTCATCTCTTTTGGGTAATTTTGTGTTTTGTGTTTGTATATATTTTTACATCATTTTTGTGGTTATTTTGTGCCTTTTTTTGGTAATTTTGTCTTCTTTTTTTTTTTTTTTTTACAACATTCAGGACTCTTGTGTTTATGGAATATTTTACTTAAGTGGCCCAGAGGATGAATTTTTAAAATATTTGAATGCTTATTTAAGCTTGAATAGGAACTTGCTCCATGTCCATAACTGAACCACAGAATAATTCCAGTAATCTCGTTGTGACTCCTGATTTTTGTGTTTATTCTCCAGCACAAAACTCAGGAGGAGGAGAGGGCGGCGGCGGTCCTGGACTCCCGACCCCTCAGATGTACGACGAGGTGTATTTTGACTCTGACTCTGACGGGGAGGACCTGCCAGGTGAGCACAGAGACGTTTCACACACCTTGAGGGACGGAGTCGCTCCTCACTGAAGGGAATCTGAAAGCTGATCATCCGTTTTTTTTTTTTTATTAATTATTTTTATTAACGAAGAAACAAAGAAAAGAACAGTGGATTACTTATTAGGAGCCACAATATGAAAACAAAACGCTAAAACACAATTCTAGACAACGAAGACTCAGGAACATATTTACAAATTAGACAATGTACACACAAATATTATACAAAGAATAATATAAAGGACAACCACAACAACAAAAAATGTAAACAACGATACACCAGTACAAAGCCACACGGCGAAAACAGACAGACGACCAAAAAAAAATCATCAGTTTGTGTTAAATCTCTCCGTCTCCTCTGCAGGCAGCTCCACGGGACGGAAGCGTAAACAGCGGGTCGTACTGACCAATGACGAGCTGCTGTACGACCCCGACGAGGACGACCGGGACCAGGCCTGGGTGGACGCCAGGAGGAGACAGTAAGACGCCCAGAAGCAGTAAAAAATGTTTTCTTTCCTCCTGCTGGTCTCTGAGCCTCCTGTGTGTTCTGTTTAGTTGCAGGCGACCGGTGGCAGGCTCCCGCTCGCAGCAGCGATCGGGGTCTCGGGGTTTACCGAGCAGCGACGCCGTCCTCAACTGTCCCGCCTGCATGACCACGCTCTGCCTCGACTGTCAGAGGTGAGACTTCACAACAGCAAGAGGCTGTTTGATCTTTAAACACGACAGAACACGCTTTACTTCCTCACTCTGTCTTTGTATTTCACTGCAACATACAGTTGCAGTGAAATACAAAGACAGAGTGAGGAAATAAAGCGTGTTCTGTCGTTGGCCAAAAGTTTGGACACACCTTCTCATTCAATGTGTTTCCTTTATTTTCATGACTATTTACATTGTAGATTCATCAAAACTATTAATGAACACATGTGGAATTATGTACTTAACAAAAAAGTGTGAAAAAACTGAAAACATGTCTTATATTCTAGTAAGCAAAGGGTGGTTACTTTGAGGAATCTAAAATACAAGACATGTTTTCAGTTATTTCACACTTTTTTTGTTAAGTACATAATTCCACATGTGTTCATTCATAGTTTTGATGCCTTCAGTGAGAATCTACAATGTAAATAGTCATGAAAATAAAGAAAAACGCATTGAATGAGAAGGTGTGTCACCTTCACACCTGTACTCTATAAATCTCTCTAAGCTCTATGGAATCAACACAATCATGGCTAGAACATGTCTTTGTGCAGAATAACACGGTTAGAATGACAAGTTAAAGTGCCCACAAGTGTCAGGAATGTTATTACAAACACAAATTGACATTAAATGACCAAATAATGACGTAAGATGACAAAAAAAGTTGATGTAAAATTACCAAAAGATTACCGTATTTTCCGGACTATAAGTCGCAGTTTTTTTCATAGTTTGGCCGGGGGTGCGACTTATACTCTGGAGCGACTTATGTGTGAAATTATTAACACATTATTACCGGTATATCATTTCACATGTTATTTTCACACTAAACCGCAAGAGGGCGCTCTAGGCCGAGTATGAGGATGAGTCTGACGTAAGCGACGTAGAAGAAGAAGCGCCGCATCTTCTACCTCCGGAGTTAGCGGAGTTGTTTAAAAGTGACACCGAGGATGAAGATTTCATTGGATTTTAGTTATTTGGAGTGACACGGATGGTTTGGTAAACTTCTTAGCATGTTATTTATGCTATAGTTATCTGAATAACTCTTAACATGTTATGTTAACATACCAGGCACGTTCTCAGTTGTGTCATGTAACGTAAGCATACCGTATAATTATTCAGCCTGTTGTTGCCTCTATTCTATTTTTATTTTAAATTGCCTTTCAAGATGACATGTCTGTTCTTGGTGTTGGATTTTATCAAATAAATTTCCCCCAAAAATGCGACTTATACTCCAGTGCGACTTATATATGTTTTTTCCTTCTTTATTATGCATTTTATGGCTGGTGCGACTTATACTCCGGAGCGATTTATAGTCCGGATTACCCCAAAAAACCCCAAAATGATGTAAAATGACAAAAAAAGGACTAAAATAACATCAAATAACACAACAAGACACAAAATGACCAAAACAGTTTTCTCCACATATTGTACATATTTAAATATTGTCATATTTGCAGCCTCTCCTGTCCTCTCCTCTCTGCTCTGTGTAAACAGCCTCTCCTGTCCTCTCCTTATAATACTGTTGAGTTTAATCTGGCGAGAACTCGTCACACCCTTATTATTTACTGATTTAAATGTGGTCTGATGTGTTTTTTGTGGCCTCAGACACGAGAAGTACCGGACGCAGTACCGAGCCATGTTCGTCATGAACTGTGCGGTGAAGAGGGACGAGGTGCTGCGCTACCAAACCCAGCAGGAGCTGAAACAGAGGAGGAGGAAGAGGAGGAGGGGGCAGAAAACGGAGGTGGAGGAGCGTCCCGACCCGGCGCCGGCGGGGATGGAGGCGGACGAGGTGTACCACCCGGTCCAGTGCAGCGAGTGCTCCACCGAGGTGGCCGTGTTCGACAAGGACGAAGTCTATCACTTCTTCAACATCCTGGCCAGCCACTGCTGAGACAGTTTAGTTTTTTAATGAGCGGGTTTGTCTGAATCTTCAGCTGAAGAAGAAGAAGAAGCTCATAAACTCTCTGAGTGGATAACAACATGTTTGCTCATTTCACGGGCAGCTTGTCGACTCTGAGGCGTTTTTATTTTCTCTTTAACGCCTCAGAAGAAACTGTGTTTTGACACTGAACATCTGCGTGTTGCAGCTCTGTTGGTCGGATGACTGAAGACACGAGAGCCTGAATTTTGAGGCAAATACTGACATTAATATTTGAGAATTACAAAGGATGGAGAGCTACGGTGGCCCTGAGAGATCACAGCATCTGCAACTTAAGAAAACACATGCAAATACACAAAACACAAGCAAACTGACAAAACATCTTCATCAATTTGACAACACAAACAAAGCATTTAGAAAATGTGCTGCAAAGGCCACAAAACAACAGAAGTGTTTCCAGAGGACACTTACAAGTGATGCACACGTCTGTACCAAGGTTATAATAGTTTTGGATTTTTCATTAGTTTTAGTTTTAATTTCGTTGTGAACTTTTGTTTTCAAATTCAGTTAGTTTTAGCTAGTTTTAGTTTAGTTTTTATTTTTTGAAAATCCTTAGTTTTAGTTTAGTTTTTATTAGTTTTAGTGTTAATTTTAGTTTTTTTGTAATGGGCTATGTGTTGGGTGCGAGATTCAAAGTGGTCATAATAAATTTTGCCTTTATTTCCTTTGGTTTACCATCTCAGCCCCAATAAGGTTATTAACTGTTTTGAATTTTGTTTGTTTAGACATCCCAGTCTCAGTTCACCATGTGTTGCATGTTCAAATAGAAACACTGAATTATGAATGAAAAAAGTTGTAAAAAACGAAAACTAAGGACATTTTCACTATAATTTTAGTTCGTTTTAGTTAGTTTTGTAACCACAAAATACAGTTTCAGTTAGTTATCGTTTTTTTAAAAACTCTTGTTTTTATTTTTATTTCAGTTAACAAAAATGTTTTTTCAATTCTAGTTTTCGTTATTTCGTTAGTTTTCGTTAACTATAATAACCTTGGTCTGCACATGCTGGTGATATTATCACATTATTTCAAGAGAATGATAATTGCATGTTATCATGTTAAAGACTGATGAGAGGGTGCTAACGGTAGCTAGCAATCGATTGATGAAGATGTTTTCTCTGCTTGTGTTTTGTGTTTTGGCGTGTTTTCTTAAGTTGCAGCGCTGTGAGGGCTCGGGGCTCTGTAGAGAGCTATAAATCTGCTCAAACATTTTCTATAAGGCTTCCTGGAGGCTGTTTAGCATTCATAATCAGAATATAAACATTGAATAAATGGTTTATAGCAGATACACATGTTTATATAAGCCCTCTTCTATAAGTGGAGGCTGCAGTTTGTTTAAAATTTATAATATAAAATAAACTGTAATAGACACTTAAAAGTGTTCTTATAGTGTGTCATAAACTCTTCACTTAATGTTTCTATTCTGTTTATGAATGTTCAATGTTGAAGTAAAATGTATGTACAGAGTGGGATATTTTACAGTTTCAAATCAACTTTTCAGTTCTTTCTGTGGACCAAACTGTAAAATGAGACTGTTTCTTAATTAACAAATATACATGAGTATAAAATACCTTGAAAAATATCAATATTTGAAGCATTTCTGATTCCAGGGGGACTGAACTTACTTTGTTTGGTTCACTGAAGCTCTCGGGCTGCTTGTTTCCACAATAAATAGTTTTCATGTTCAAAAACTCGAGAGTAATAACCTACAACAGCACGTTCATTATAGTTTTCTTTCAAACAAACACGAGGAAATAAAGCTTGAGGACTATTTTCAGGGCAGTGTGTGTGTTGATAGTGTGGCTTATTAATAGTTTTTGGACAAAATTTACATTCTTTGGCAAAGAGGACGAAGTATACAAGAAGTTATTGTTGGGTTTCGTCACGGGACATTTCAGAAATGAGTAGCAATGTTTTTTTTAAAAAGCAAATATGACAAAAAAATAATTTAACTCTGAACGAACACAAGAAAGAATTGGGGAAACACTTGTTACCAGTTATATTTATACAGATGATAATAGTTTATTGCACTCTTTTTTTTATATTTTCTATTTTTTATTTCTTAGAATAAAGATATCTTAATGGACTGTTCACCAGCAGCCCTTGATTTTTTATCTATTAGGACAAATTAAAAGTTCATAAGATGTCTGCAACACATAATAGAAAAGAAAATATTTTTTTTAACATTTGGGGGTGGTAACTTTTTGTGTCTATTGTTTGAACTCACTGCTGCTGCAATAAATCATGTTTGCCTGTGATGAAACATTTATGGACACAAAATTTAGCTGTTGCATTATTTTCCAGGAAACCAAACAACAAAGAGATTTTCTTCATAAATGTAGGAGGCTGGAAGGGCCTTTTCAAGCTCTGAGGAGGTTTTTTCAACGTAACATTTTGAGAAAAAAGTTGCAAATTTACTAGATTAAAGGGGCAAATCTACAAGAAAAAAAGTCGCAGATTTAAGAGAATTAAAGTGGCAAATCTGCACGAAAAAAGTTGCAGATTTACGAGAAAAAAGTGGGGAAAAGGCAACTTTTTTCTCGCAGATTCACCACTTTAAATCTCATAAATCTGCACTTTTTTTTCTCGTAGATTTGCCATTTTAATCTCATAAACTTTTTTCTCAAAATATTACCCCCCTTCCCTGGGTCCGTATGTTTTGTTTTTTTTACACATTTCACAGTCCACATTCTGATAGTATGTAATATCCTCCAATATTCTCTAAGGTTGAAATGTGGAATTTGCAAGTATTTCAATGAGTGCCTTATTAAGTGTTAAAGGTGAAATCAACAGTGCCAATATCCTTTTACCGTAATAGCAGAAAAAGTTCTACTGTATTTATTACGGTAAATTCTGGCAACCACAGCTGCCAGTTTGTTTGTTTTTTTTACCTTAAATACTTCACTGTAGTGATATAACTGGTTTTCTCACACTTGACCTGTATCTTATTTTGAAATCAGGATGTTGGAACTCCCAGGTTGCGTCAGAGCCGAACGTCGCTTTGTGATTGGCTGAAATCGAGCACCTCATACGTACACGTCATACGCAACCTAGCACGGGTTACGTAGAAGAAGAGGGTAAAAACAGTGAGGAAAGAGAAGTAAAGTTGGTTTAAAGTGGGAGCCATGGCGCTGGGAGACTGCTGGAAGCACTTATCCTGGTTTTACTACCAATATCTCCTGGTGACGGCGCTCTACATGCTGGAGCCCTGGGAGAGGACCGTGTTCAGTATCCTTTTCCGTGTCAAACTACTTCACAGCGAGCTAATATGCTAACATGCTAATATAAGTGTAGTTAAGAGCGTCAGCAGAGCTAAGCTAGCTTCATGTCTGGATGCTAACTTTTCTAATGTATACGTGTGTTTAAGTTATCTCGTGATTATTAAGTTATGGTGTTTAGCTAAATTATAACGTTAGGGGTTAAAGTTTAATTCGGCATATATACAATATACCGGTCGGTTGTTGTTTTAGTAAACATTGAAAGAAAAAAAGAAAAGTGTTAGCCAGTTGCTAACGTGTTTTGAGACTCTTAACTAAATTGAATGTTTTTTTTATATGTTTGATGTATTCAAATGATTCTGAACTAAGAGACTGCCTTCATAGCGTTAGAAAAAGGTTTAAATTGTGTTCCACATGTTATGGAAATTAACCTGCACGTGAATTATCGTTAAACTCATATAACTTTAAAGGGAAGGGAGAAAAAAACTCGTGTTTTTAATAACAATTCCGTCCTGTTGGTGTGCCGAGTTAAAGACTGTTCATTAGAGGTGTTATCAGACTTTAAAGTATTACTCTTGTCCCTTTTGTTTATGAGTAAAAACGCTTAAAAAGGTAGAATTGTCAACATGTGGTTGGATTAGGATACAAAGCGGTAACTTTTCTAAAATATACACTTATTTAAGTCATCTTATGAATATCAAGGTATGGTGTTAAACTAGTTTGTAACTTTAGGGGTTAAAGTTTAATTCGGCATATATACAATTTACCTGTCAATCATTGTTTTCGTAAAAAATTGAAAGGCATTAAGTGTTAGCCAGTTGCTAACGTGTTTTAGACAAACTATTCTAATATTTTTATATATTTGGTCTATTTTAATAATGCCGTATTAAGAGAATGCCTCTATATCTGTAGAAAACGGTTTGCATTGTGTTCCATACGTGACGTAAATTTGATTTGTACGTGAATTATCTTTAAACGCATAAGATTTTAAAGGGAACCTTGCGTGACAGACCGGATTTCTCAGACAGGAAGAGGAATTTTTAATAACAAACACTCTTCCAAAGGGTTCTCAAACTTTATTCTATTACCTTCGTACCTTTTCTTGTAGGTGAAACGCTTTAAATTGGTAGAATTGGTAGAATAAAGTTCAACATGTGGTTGACTTTGGGGCGGTGTCTAGGCTGCAGGGAGCTTTCTCTCCACTCACCTGACTCACACATGCTGTTTTATGCAACTTACAACTTTATCTTAAATAAGAGAAGCGCTGCTGAATGAAACCGTAAAAAGCTAAACTGTGAAGCCTTGAATGGATCAGTGGTTAGTTATTAAAGTGCCTGGTGTTCTGGTTGCTCTTTGATCTGTGTGAGGGCAGCAGGTTGTATTATGCAGAAGATCAGCTGGCACAGGTGTGGTCACCCTCATCCCTCATCCCCTGAGGGCCAGGTGTGTTTGTTATTGTCCCGTTGCTGTTTGCCTGTCGGCCTAACCGCTCTGTAGAGGATGCTGTGTCTCTGTGTATGTAAGCAGTTTATTTATTTATCTATTTAGTTAGTTTAGCTTTAAATACCGCCCTTCAGCTGTGTGATGAACTTCAGGTGCTGGGAATTAAATGAAAAACTCTGGTAACACTTTACAATAACCATCTAAGTGACGTTTATAGATGGTTTATAGACCAATTATTAATCATTTACAAAATTCTATACATATTTAATCTTTAAATGTTTTCAAACAATTTCTTAAAGGTTTAAGAATCATTTTGAAATCATTTACATACTTAATATGGTGTTAAAAATGTTATAATGAGTGCAAAACTATTAATAAACTAAGAATTATAATGTAATTGTTTGTTTATGGTAAAGAAACTATCAACTTACATTAATATCCCTTCTATTTGGCATTTATAAATTATAGTTCAACATTAATACATTTTCTATTTACCATTCTAAATGGCCTATATACGGTTTATAAATGATGATTAAACATTAATAAACTATCAGTTTACCATTTATAAATGATGGTTATTGTAAAGTGTTACCAAAACTCTTTATGCAACTGGATTTTTAGATTTTCTGTCCCATTAGAATCAGGTGGTTAAGATACTTAACATGTTTTTTTAGGCCTAATACTCTCAATTTCTAAATATGCAGAGGACACATAAGGAACAGTGATGAATCAGCCTACAGGGCTGAAATGAGATGATGTAGGGCAAACAAAGAGGTTTTTAAATATTCCTGAGACTGATTCTGAACAAAACACTCTCACACACTTGCAGTAAGAATTTAGTTTTGGTGTATAATATAAAGTCCTCTGCATCAAAAGGTTTCTTATTAACTTCCTGTTGCAAGTGGAAAGGACTCGGCCTGTCACAATAACACATTTTTAAAGACGATATATTTTCCCAGAACCACGAATCAAAAACTTGTAAAACTACAATCAAAACAAATGAAATAGACTCTCAGGCTCTGTTAACAAAAAGAAATGCACCGAGATAAATATTTTTAATTATATTATTTTTTATTTCAAATGACATATAATAATATATGTATTTTATAATAATAAATAAACAGCTGGAATTGCTGCTTGGGAAATTTATATATGTATCTGTCATTTTTTTCCCCGGCAATTTATACTGCCTGTCAAACATTTGCACAATACTTTAAACACAACACAAAAAAGTATGTAAACGATGATATATCGAGTCCATAAAAAAACTATCATGTCCATTTTATATATCGAACGATAAGTCGATATAGTAATTATTGTGAGAAATGTGAGTAATTATTGGCCGAGAAAGAACAGTGTGCAGGCGCTTTGTGTTTAAAATTGTTGACCTCAGCTCTTCTCAAAGCAAAGCAAAAGTTCTGCTTTTCTAAATCTTTAGGACTAAAGCAATGATAATTGTCTTTTGAATGACCTGGTTACCTGTTTAGGATGAAGTCAACAGTAACAGATGGATGGATCTATAGCAGACAGAAGTTTTTAGTGATCCATCATTTTTCGTGGACCTGTTTTTGAACTCTGATGTGTCAGTCTCCAACACCTGTTGAAGTGCAGAGATAAACTATAGAATAACTAATTGCATGTGCACATTAGTTTAGGGAGTTGTTATTTTTCCACGGTCTGATCCTGCAGGTCTGCTGTGATTGGTTGTGACTTGACAGTGACTCCAGTGAGACTGCAGAGGGAGCTCCTTCGGTGATCTCTCTCATCGTCACGTTCTTCTCCTTAGATGTTATTTTTATGTCTGACTGTTTACAACAATAACCCTTCATGAAGATATTAAAGTCAACAGATATCTGCTGCCTTCAGGCGGCTACAGAGAGAGAAAATGGCTTCACAACACATTTTGAGACTCCCCGGCGTTTGCACACTATTTTGCTAACAGAGCCTGCATACCTGATAACATGACATCATCAGTTAAAGTTTCCCCTGCAGTCGGCACCTGTGAGCACATATCCTGAGGCCGTCTCAGGCATAATCACCTGTAGTAGAGACACACACTTATAGTATCATATATGAGCAGGAGAGCTGCTCCGAGGAGGAGCATGTTCTCTGGTTGTCCTCTGCTGCTGATTAACTTCAGAGACTCTTGATCCTGTAGAATCTGATGCATTTCTGTAGATTAAACTCTCAAAGCCAAAAGTTTTAGAACACACCAACTTTTCTAGAATTTAATTGAAAATGATGCAGTTTAATGTCTCAGTCTACTCTGAAATTAATGCACATTTTCAACATTTAAAATTCTTTATTGAGCATGATAGTGTTTTGAAAGTAAAAAAAAGATTCAAAATCACATTTTATGTTGGACTAAAGGACTAAAAAAAGACACAAAATGACCAAAAAAAAGACACAAAATGACAAAAGACACCAAAAAAAACACAAAATGACTAAAAAAAGAAACAAAATGACCAAAAAAGACACAAAATGAGTTACAAAGACATGAAAAGAATTCAAAAATGGACAAAATAGCCCAAGACTCCATAGAGTTAAGTTGTTAACCCATTTCTTGTTCCCTGAAAAAGGCCTACTTGTATAATTCTGAAATGTACATTATTTTCCAGTTTTGGTTAAGCTTACCTTTTTTTATTTACCTCTGGCAGTTCACCACTTACCTTTGGACCCTTTCAAGCTGTTCATTTGACTTGAACTGCTTGAATTTCAATAAAAAACTGGAAAAATTGGGGTGTTCTAAAACTTTTGACCAGTAGTGTATATATATATATATATATATAATTGATGGCAGTAACTTGTGGGTGTATATCTCTGCAGATGAATTCCAGTTAGTTTTCCTCCTTAACTTCCTGTCTCAGACTCTCTGCTGGTCTCGGTAGCCGGCATGGCCGTCTACACCGGCTACGTCTTCATGCCGCAGCACATCATGGCCATCCTGCACTACTTCGAGGTCGTCCAATGACACGACGCCTCCGTCTGTCCCCGGGTCCGTCTGTCTCCGTCCCGTCCGTCCTTTGTCCGCCGGCCGTCCTGGACCTGAGGCGGGGGATGGATTCAGAGGCTCCTCCTCTGAGGAGCTGATTCAGCAGCAAAGCTCCAGACATGGCCTCAGTTTCTTCTTCTCTGAGATGTTTGGGGCTGTGAACAGTGTCGAGGCCATGTTCCTGGTTTCCTTTCACACCAGTTTTTTGTTTTTTTATCTGTTAATCAAGCGCACCTTACTGTACGGATGTGTGGACCTGTTGGACTCTTTTTCCATTTTATTCCATGAAGACGTGAAACCATTGTTGTCTTAAGAGTTTTATGCAGCAAACGCAGCAGCTGATGTTGTGTTATTCCATTTTAATGAGCCAAATGTGGTTTATAGGAGCAGGATCAGGTCTCACTGTCTGCTTCGTCCTGCTATTTTCACTCTTTACCATCATCATCATCAAAGATCTGTCTTATATTTATCATAACTTAATGTAATTAGCTCCTTCATTTACACTCCAGTCGGGCAGCAGCTGCAGGAGGTGTTGTTTATTTTTATTAAGTCATTTTAAAGCTAAACAAACACTTGGCAGATACATTATTTTTTTTGTACTTCAGAGAGGAAGCACTCAATCAGAGCGAGCAAAGGATGTATTTTAGTGTGTGAATGATTTATTTTTGTTTTGAAATTCAGACCAAACGGAGCCTGAGAAACTCTGCTGTGCAGTTTAGATATGAACAAGTCTGTCAGACAATATTACTGTCATTGAAAGACCATTTATGAACATTTATGACACTGATAAAATAAAATGGCTGCACAAAACTTGCCCGACTTTTGTGCAGGGAAACAGGCAAATAAAACATTTGCTTCTGGCTGTGAAGCATCTTTGCATCATCACATGTGTGGCTGCAGACTTAAACCTGGAATGGTAGAAAAACCTGTAGATTCTCAGTTCAGTAAACAGAAATATGAAACATTTAGCACAGTGGTATAAAGAGTTATTAAATCATTAACAGGGCTGTAAACTCACACACTGATCTGGCTTTTGTTGAGCTCAGCTGGTTTTTCGGCTCTGTGTGCCGAAGTCTTATAACTGCAGTGAAAACTCTGCTGTTTCTTCTGGTGACATCTTTATGAATATGGACCTGAGCTCCATCAGTTGATGTTGTAATTATAGTAACAAGTCTGTCTATTATCCCTCTGAACCCCACCATCCCGCCAGCATTAGAAAAGTATGTTTTCTTTAAAAGATAAAAATATGCTTATATCTTAAAAAGAGGCATTATCGTCTGAATACTGAGACGGTCCTTGAACTGATCGGCTAAGAAAATTTCTGTTGTGAAAAGTGACCAAAACTTGTGTTAAAATGTTGATATTTGTGTTCAGAATCTCTTTATTCTCCATGTGTACATTCTGCTCCTCAGAGACACTGTGAAGACATGATTGATTCTGCTGAGACCAACAGTCACATGACAAATATTCACTGAAAATCTGTTTACACAGAGCAGAGAGGAGAGGACAGGAGAAGCTGTTTACACAGAGCAGAGAGGAGAGGCTGAAAACATGACAATACTTCAATATGTGGAGATAAGTTTCATTTTATTCAATTAAAAAAGAGCAAAAAAACTCCCTGAAAACAGCTTGTTGGGGTTCAGAGGTGTTAGAAAAACCCCACAACTTTCCTTTTTAAACTTCACACAGCAGACAGTGTTTCCTATTTGTACAGAAACAATAAATGTTGAATAAGTTCCATTTTTATGTACCGTAATCATATACTGCTACTGGTATTGCCTTTTAAAAAAACTGATTTATTTTTTCCCCTGAAGAAATCCTCTATCCTGTCAATCTTGTGTATATAGTCTTGTATACATATTTGTAAAGTTTTGTAGCTGGATATGTTGGTGTATAGAATAAAATGTTTGTGGTTTTTGTGAACTACTGATGCTAAACACTGTTCTATGACTCTGGAATCATTAAAGGGATATTTCACTAAGAGACGCAGTTTGTTTTACCTGAAAAAAAACTACCAGCCTGATTTTTAGTTACATTGTTAGATAGGACATGGCCCTTCTAGTATATATATATATATATATATATATATATATATATATATATATATATATATATATATATATATATATATATATATATATACATGTGTATATATGTGTGTGTATATATGTGTGTGTATATATGTGTGTATATATATGTATGTATATATATATATATGTGTATATATGTATATATATATGTGTGTATATATATGTGTGTATATATATGTATATATATGTGTGTATATATATGTGTGTATATATATGTATATATATGTGTATATATGTGTATGTATATATGTATATATATGTGTATGTATATATGTGTGTGTATATATGTGTGTACATGTATATATATATATATGTGTGTATAGATATATATATATGTGTGTGTGTACATGTGTATATATATATGTGTGTGTACATGTATATATGTATATATATGTATATGTATATATGTATATATTTTTATATATGTGTATATATGTGTATATATATATACTATATATGTATTTTAATTAATTTATACTAGTTTGTAAAAATCTGTTTTCACTTTGATATTAAATAGGGTTTTTTTCCAAATTCTTTTTATAAAGGCCAAATTTTATTGACCATGATTTCATGTGTAAAAGCAACAAAAGGGTGAAACATCTAGGGGGGATGAATACAGTTAACAGTTTTGTTAAATGATATAATTATTTATATTCATTCTGACAACAACAAAAAGTTTTATTTTAGGCTGATAAACTGCACATCTCTATGATTTTCCTCTCCATATAATTCCCTTTATTGGACACTAGATGGGAGTGTTTTTATGTTTTTTGAGCAACACAGTGACATCTGAATAAGAAATATATTTACAAAAAAACGTTTTTTAGGAAAAGTATACAAAATAAATATATAGATTTTATTTAAATAGTGTATTGAAATTAAAATTATATATTTGAATAAAATACATTTATATGAATACATTTTTGTAAACTTGTACTGTATACAAATGACTGTATTCACAGAATATTCTCAAATCATGTGTTCCATTTTTACTACATTTTTCACAGCGTTACAACTTTTTTTGTTTGTGCAGCTGTAATATATCCGTAGATCATGTACCATCAGGGTTTATGTGGAAAATTCAACATAGCCAGTGATGAAAAAAGTATTCAAATATTTTACTTGTGTAGAAGTACTGTATAAAAAATGTTCACAAAAAGTGAAAGTGTTCAATGTGCAGGATGACCCACTTCTGAATCTACATCAGATTATGATTATTAATGTACTAATCTGGTAAAGTGGATATAATTTCAGTCGTTTTTTTCAAACCTGCTGGGAGGCGTAACCTTCAATAATACATCACAGTACATTTACGTTTATTTATTTATTATTATTATTATTATTATTATTATTATTATAAACCTGCAAGGTAACTACAGCTGTCAAATAAATAGTGCAGTAATATTTAAAGTAAAACATAAATAATAAATAAAAGTAGCAGAAAATAATGAATACTAAAAAAAAGTACAGGTATCTAGACACGTTTCCTGAACATTCTGACACAAAAAATTGAATTTTTTCTGACCGAAAAATCAGGAGAAAATTAACTTTATTTTCTCCAGACAAGTTTGTTGCAGAATCTCGCGAGATCTGACAACACTTCCCATATACTTCACATTAACATTACACAAAGTCTCGCGATATTGTGGTAAAACTGTTATGAACGTCACACTAATTTTCGTAACGCTAAATGTGACTCTTACTTGTGTAAAATATCTAATGGTAGCAACAGAAAGTAAAAATAAATAATTCTTGATGTTCACAACACTTCCTTCCGCTCAGTATCTCTGTTGCTGCTTAAATTGCCGTGGTAACGTTTTGGTTGGTACCTGGATTATCTGGTGCCTTTAGTGAAATCCTATTGGCTCGTCAACTCGGGGCAACGACCCTATTGGTTAATCCCCCGTCCAGGTCCTCTCCCATTGGCTGATGAACTAGTTTAAATGTTTAATATAGATAATTAATTTAATTTAATTTATTTTTGAATTAATTGGTCATAAAATTAACTTTTAAAATATAAACATCCTAGGGACTATATAGTTAATTATTTAAAAAATGCATTAAAACATTTTTAATAATACCAAAAAAAACAATAATAACAATAATAATAATAATAATAATAATAATAAAGTGAAGGCTTTACAAATCTTGAAACCATTTTCAGTGGCATGACTTTATTCCAAAAACCTTTTAGCAGTATATATCAGCCGACCTCTTTATTTGCTGATTTATTATTTATTTATTTATTGATCTTATATGCCACTGTCAGCCAAACAATAAGGCAACTTTAAAACACCTTGTTAAGAAATGTACTTTATTTATAAGGATGTACAGTGGAAGATCCTAAACAGACGATACACAAAATATTTGGGAAAATAATCCAAAAAGCTATAACACAGGTTTTATTTCTTACATATTGATTCAACAGTGTAACATATAAATGTCCTAATTGAACTGTGCATATCTATCTATCTAGCATGCATTGGATCTTTTTTTTTTTTTTGCTCGACATTCTAGCCCGGGCGCTACAGATTTCAGGCGGGGCGGGGCGCCTGGCCAAATAAGGTCTGCAGGAAATCCTGAATTGTAAAGTAATACATTGTGACTCATTCTGAATTTGATTTATTCTGTTTTTCATTTACGTTTCACAGAGCATCCTTAGCCTGGTTATACCCAGACTGCCTTGCACGCTCGAATTTCATTTCGAACCTCCAGGCAGTCTGGCAACCAGGGCCGTTTCTTAGCCCTGTTTTAGGATCCAATCACAGAACGGGGAGGGACGCAAGACGATGACGCGTACTACTTGGCAGACGGAAGCTTGTAGTTCTGTAGTTTTCTTACGGATCCAACATGGCTGCAGCAGACTCCTGTTTCACCACGAAAAAGGATGTTTTAGCCTTGCTTCCAACAGGATTTGGGAAAAGTCTAATCTACTAATCTACCAACTAGCCCCGCTACTAGCGCAAGTACTATACTGTACTATATATAAATATAATAAATGAATCGTTTATAATTAATATACGAACAGTTACAGGCAGGAATACTAACTTCGAGTTGAATAACTTTTAATACAGAAGCTTTTTTGTATGATTGCTTGGTAAACCTAATCCTCAGTGGTTGTCTCAAACCAAAACTGCCCTTTATAATCTTGACATGTCAGATCTGATGTGAGATGTTTTGATGTTGTGTCATGGCAGTACATGACCAGGTGTTGATGCTATTTAGGTCTCACCCTGTATGCATGAACTTCAGTAAACCCTGCTGGACGTCACGCCCGTGATGCTGTAAATGCTGCTTCAGAGGCTTAAATTCAGCTGGGAAAATAAATGAGTGATTACGTGCGTCACAAATTGATATCTACTGATTATCAGCTGTCAAACCATTTTGTATTTCTCTGTGTAAACACATCGCTGTAATGTCGACCTCAGGCTTTATTTCTCTGATTACAACGCACTTCCAAGGAAGCGTTCTTTCCCTCTGAGTCTGGCAGCAGATCAGAAAGAATCAGAGGGCTGGTTACTGGTTAACTCAGACCATGAAGCTCTTCTCACGTACGCACACCAGGCTGCTGGCTGGAGTTTGGACCTCCGCCATGTAAGGTAGAGAAACACACGTACAGTACAGTCACATTTCACTGAGTATCCCCTGATTGGCTGGCTGCAAATAACTTCCTTTATCTACTTTTGGTGACCTGAATGTGAAAGCTGTTTTTTTGGGAAGAGATTTCCCCAAAAAACCCAAGGTCTCTGAGGATTCATGTTTGTTTATGTAGAAGAAAGTCACCACAAGAAGTTCTTATTTTCTGTAGGTTTGTCACGAATATAATTAAACAAGCAACAGCTACAACCATGAAAACATAAATTAATCTTCAGGTGCCATAGGTGGATATTAATGGAAACAAATGTGATACACCATCAATAAATGTTTTGCAGATATGCCTATTAAAAACATTTCCTCATGATGTTGATCAACTTGGTGCAGCATTACCTTAGTTTTGTGACATATTGTTGGTGAGGGAATGTTAAACCTTAATTTGTCACAAAATATTTGTCATGAAATTGTTGTGTAGCAGTAGGAAAAGTGCATTTATGACAACATACCAATAAAAAAAGTATATCAATGCATTTAAATACTAATAATATAGTAATAAATGTATTTAATAATAATAATAATAATACATTTAATTTATAGGCGCCTTTCATGTCACCCAGGGTCACCTTACAAAGTCCAAAATCTTAAACATCTTTAAAAACAAGACAACATGCTAAGAACAAGACAACATGGTAAAAAACAAGACAATGTGATAAAAGCAAGTTATTTACATTGAACAAGTGCTTTAACAGACGAAGCCAAACAAAAGTAGAAGGAAATGACGCAGCAAAGGGCTAAACAGTGCAGTTGAACATAAAAAAAGACAGAATCCTGGTCAAATGAATAGAAAAAGACAAAGCTGCAGCATCATTTTGAAGGTTTCAGGTCTGCAGAGTCATAGGAGCTGAACCTCCCTCACCAACTGGACCTTCTGCTGTGTTGGGTGTTGTTCTGGAGCTCTGTCTGCTCTGAAACCAGTTTACAGCATTTGCTGATTCATTTTCCAATGAATTAGCGGCTGTCACTCTTCTGTTGAACAGCGGAACAGGAGGCTGTGTGGAGCCTCACGTATACCCACATTCCTCCGGGGAGCACGCAGTGACAGGGCGCGGTGTGACACGTTCACATGCATATCTATATATAAATATCAGGATTATTTAAATACACTTCTTATGAAGTATTTAGGGTTGTTTCTTTTCAAGGTGATCATATTTTATCTCTATGTTTCAAACTATTTGATCTTTCTGTAAAAGTGCCCATCACAGTTTCCCAGAAGTTTTGTCTGACAACAGACATTCTGTTTAGTATAAACGCTGGTTCTGAAATGTTTGAAACCACTTTTTAAGATGCATAACTTAATTTACAGGACATGCACTCATCCTCGGGGCGCTGCTGTAGAAATGATTGTAATTTATTGATTGAAGCTAGTTAGTCATGATGCTGCCAATTCCTTCAATTTAGCAAATACTGCTGTGTTTTTTAGCAGATATTTGAAGTGATAGTTTGGATATATTAATGTCGGTATGCCTGCATCCAGTTCTGAGAAGCTAAATGTATTCTAGCCACCTAAAATAATCAATATAAGTTTATGTGTACGCCATTTTTATAATATTTTCACAGCTTCCCCTGAAGCTGTTCTCTCTGCTCACAATATGTTACTGAGTGACAAAAGGAATTCAGATCTCACTATGTCTGAAAAAACTCTACTTTTGTAATAAAGGGTGGATCCATTTTAAATATTATTATTTTGAGGTTTTTATATCATTCTGCAGCTTTTAAATGGCTTTCCTTATGTATTAAAATATAAACATTTTGGCCGAAGTTACTGTGTTTTAGCGTTAAAATGTTGTTTTTTCCAACAAGCCCTTCTGAAAAGTTTTTCTGTGGTCTTGGAGAGAACGATAAGTCAAGTCAAGTCAAAGTTTATTTAAAGAGCACATTTAAAAACAACCTCAGTACAATACAATAAAATCATACACAATTATAGTAATAAATAAAATTAATTAAAAATAATTAAAAAATACAAAAACAATGAAAACAATAAAATAATAATAATAAAAAAGTCAATTTAAAAACAGAGTTAGATTTAAAAAGGAAATAAAAGAGTAAAAAAAATGTACTGCTGTGGGCAGGAATCGCAGCAAAACTTAATTTACGCCATCTTAAAAGAAAGATCAATATCAGCTTTAGAGAACACTATATTAATAATATTTTGACTGTGCTGTCAGGCAGCTCTCTCTGACAGGAAACTGTCTTTGCTGTGTCTTTGCTCTCTCCTCAGCCACCACACTCCATTGACAAAAACACCAATTTTACCCCACAGAACACGGAAACAGCTGCTCTAACTTTTCCACCACCTGGTTCAGCTAATTTATCTGTGTTCCTGTGTGAATGTGGGATCTGAACTGACGTGACATCCACAGCAGGACATTCTGTGCCCTGATTTCAGAACTTGGCACAGCTAACGGTGACTCAGTGACTTAGTGGGACAATGATATTTGCTGAGACTGATAGGGCCTTAGGGCGTTTCTGTTTTTAAAAATAATGTGGAAAAAATGCAGCTGGAGTTGGCCTTATAAGGAGTTAATAACAATAAATATTAATATCGTTAAGTGATTCTGTTCTTGACAGCTGATAAAAAACACCCAGGTTGATGAAACTTCAGCAGCTCAACAAAGATCAAAAGTTGTCATCACTTTAAAAAGATTTTATATTTAGTGACATATTCATGATTGGACCACCCTTGTTTTCTTCAGTTTCTTGTTCACTTTAATGCCTCGAACAACTAAAGGTACTTTTGTTTGGACAAATATAATAATAACAACAAAAGTAGCTCATAAGAATTTAATTTAAGAGCTAGAGATAGTTAGAGATAGTTGTACCAGGCATTAAAATGAACAATAAATTAGAGAAAACAAGCGTGGTCTAATATTTTTTTCCATATGTTTTCAATATGCACGTTTTCCACCTGTTAATCGTCCAAAACTAAGAGCTATCCAGTCTAAAATGTTTGATTGATAATAGGAATAGATGATAATAATTCATTTTGATATATTTTCTGGTAATCAGCAATTTGACTGATTATTTGTCCTGATTATTATTATTATTATTATTATTATTATCATTATTATTATAAATATTATTATTATCATTATCATCCTGTTTGCTCCACTCAGCTGTTCTTGGTCCTGATTATTAATATTATTATTATAAATATTATTATTATTATAAATATTATCCTATTTGCTCTGCTCAGCTGTTCTCAGTCCTGATTATTATTATAAATATTATTATTATCATCCTGTATGCTCTGCTCAGCTGTTCTTGGTCCTGATTATTAATATTATTATTATTATAAATATTATTATTATTATGAATATTATCCTATTTGCTCTGCTCAGCTGTTCTCAGTCCTGATTATTATAATAAATATTATTATTATCATCATCCTGTATGCACTGCTCAGCTGTTCTTGGTCCTGATTATTAATATTATTATTATTATAAATATTATTATTATTATGATATATTATCCTATTTGCTCTGCTCAGCTGTTCTCAGTCCTGATTATTATTATAAATATTATTATTATTATTGTTATTTTCCTGTTTGCTCAGCTGTTCTCAGTCCTGATTATTATTATAAATATTATTATTATTATGAATATTATCCTATTTGCTCTGCTCAGCTGTTCTTGGTCCTGATTATTATTATAAATATTATTATTATCATCCTGTATGCTCTGCTCAGCTGTTCTCAGTCCTGATTATTATTATAAATATTATTATTATTATTATTATTGTTATTTTCCTGTTTGCTCAGCTGTTCTCGGTCCCTTCCTGGCGCGTGGTCGGGTTCACGTACACTGTTTACTTCCTCGCGGACCGGAGGGAGGGAGCGCGAGGGCTACATGCGGCTCGTGGAGCCCTCAATGGCGGCGGGCACGCCCAGTGCGCGGG
Source organism: Centropristis striata (assembly GCF_030273125.1). Lineage (NCBI taxonomy): Eukaryota > Metazoa > Chordata > Actinopteri > Perciformes > Serranidae > Centropristis > Centropristis striata. The sequence continues at coordinate 35,189,837 of NC_081532.1, read as the reverse complement.
CACGTAGCAGAGTGAAGCGACATCCGCCTAGTTTACAGTTTATCAATAAAAAAATCAGCGATATGTTAAAGTTGTTTATAAACAACGTGCTTAATAAATATTTAATCTATAATTTGCTTGTGTCAAAATGCAGATTATTATAGTAGCCTACTTTTCTCCTATGTTTGTCCCGAATTCAAGTGAAAATGTTTATAATGATTATAAAGCATATGATAATAACGGTTGTAATAGATGTCGTTACATATTCTATATGTTCTATTGAGTATGAAAGGAGCCTCCTCCCTCCTCCCTCTCATGGTGAACATCACATCCAGCACGTCGCACTTTTCTCTCTCCTCTCACTCATCCTCTCTATGACCGGAAGTCTAACTGCATGCTTTCAAAATAAACGCCTGACTCTCCATGATGTGCTTCGAGTTGAATGGTAGATTATATAAAATCAGCATAACATTAAAAATGATATTTTTTTTTGTTTTGTTTTTGTTTTGTGTCATTAGTTTGTTGTTTATTTCTTTTCTTAGAGATCCTCATTTGGGGAATACCAGTTTGCCTTGTATATATGTTTGTCTGTTTACCCTATGTTTTTGTTATTTAATTTGTGAATATATATACCTTGAAAAAAAGGAGGAAAAAATGCAAGGTACAATATTGTAAAGAAAACGAAATGACTCATTATGTTTGTGAAAGTAAGAAGCCTTGCAATAAAGTATTAAAAAATATATATATATTGAGCTGTTACTGAAACAGTCATGATTAAGTATGAAAAGAAAAATCAATCATAGAGTGATGTAATAAATGATCTGCAATATATTTGGCAAAATATTAATCAATGATGAAGTCTTTAAATTGCTTAATTGTCCGCTATTAGTACTCCAAAACTAAAAGATATTCAGTTTAAAATGTTATAAAAACAGGAAAAGGCAGAATAAAGGTTAAGTATTTATATTTGATGAATGTCTTTCCTTATTAATAATTAATTTAGATATATTTTATCTTTATCGGCTATTTGACTCTGCCGCTAAATAGGTATCTTTAGAGTCATTAAATAAATAAGTAAAAGCAAGTATTGTGCCACCTTGCTACTTGCAGTTATTTTTATTTTTAGTATTATTTATTCATTTATTTTTGTGACTTGTACCAAAATGCATTATTATAACCAATAACTTTCTGTTTTTTAAGGGTTATTTTGGTCCGTCATGTGTTTTTTTCATGATGTTATTTTGGTGGAACAAAGTTGTCTGACTGTTTACTATTATAACCCTTCATAAATTAACTTAAAAAATAATAATTGTATTGACTAAGAAGAAATGAATAATTGATGCACACAATAAATAAATTAATGCAAGTATTGTATTCCTGCAGAGCTATTTTATTATTTTCCTTTTGTTAGTTTATTTTTAAGAGACACAGGATTTATTAGAGTTAGTGTCAGCTGTAGTGTCGGTCAAAATGTATGACATTTTATAATGCATATCTTTGAAGTCTAAGATGAGATTTCTTTTCAAACTCTTGAGACAGAAATCTGCACCTCAGCAGCTCTTACATTCACCAAACTTTCAACTTTAGTTCTCATTTATCTTCATCATTCAGAGCCTCAGAAATGCCAAAGTTTATTTGTAAAAAAAAATGGCAAAATATGAATTTTTCAAAATAAACGTTGACAGTATTTTCCAATGTGTAGAGTAATGAAAATACTGAAATGTCCCAGGACAACATATCTGAGTCTGAAAAAGAAAAATATGCAAGGAAAGGAATATGCGTTTATTTTTTAAATCCTTAACCGGAAGTATTGTGTGTGTGCACGTGCTGACTTGACGGTGTTAGAGCCTGAATAAGAGAGAGATCTCGGTGTTTCTATGGTTCAGACACGCAGAGACAGTCAGAGAAACCTGCTGCATGTATCTGACTGTTACATATCAAACTTCACAGTGAAAACTGTCAGTAAAAATAACTTTATCTCATATAAAATCACCATTTCAGAAGTTTGACACTCTAATCATCAGCCGTCAGGATGCCTTTCATCGAGCACGTATCGGACGCGGATCTGGAGTGTTTGGCGCTGGAGCGGCTCGTCCCGGCGCTGCTGGCCCACGGATTCTGCTACGTGGACGGTCTGCTGGGGGAGCTGGCCGGGGACGCGGTGCTGGAGCAGGTGAAGGACATGCACCGCGCCGGAGCGCTGCAGGACGGCCGGCTGGCGGGCTCCGCGCCCGGCGTGCACCGGAGGCGGATCCGCGGGGACAAGATCAGCTGGGTGAGCGGGACGGAGCGCGGCTGCGAGGCGGTCCACTTCCTCCTCAACCTGATCGACAGGCTCATAGCCATGTGCGCCGGCCGGCTCGGCTGCAAGGAGATCCGGGAGAGGTCGAAGGTGAGAGGCCGGCGGAGGGAGCGGAGAGTTACAATGTAGCAACTCCAAATGTATAAAGTGTTATATAATAGCAGCAGCAGAGAGAAACAGGCAACTTAACCCTATGAAGCCAAGTGTATCATATTTGATACATACGTTTTTGAGACCTCTACATCATCAGTGTGATATTTTTTTCCCGGAAAAACCTGATGAATACATGAATTGATGATTAAAAAAACTGAGCGACAAAAATACCAGATGTAACAAAAAAGATTTGCTGGTTCCACTGGTGGATCTGTCATTGCTGCGTGAAAACTTCATATCAGCAGATGTATGATGTTGTTTTATATGGAAAAAAGTATTTTGTATGTTTGAGGAAAATGTTAAAAGGAAAGTCAAAGTTTTATTTGGTTAAAAATATTAGGTTTTATGTGATTATGTGAGTTCAAGAAAAGCAAATTGTGAGCAACAAATTGCACAAAAAGACCTGATGTATCAAATATTATCCAAATTAAATTCATATATGAAAATTGATATAGAATTTAAAAAAATGTTAGCTGGTTCAACAGACACTCCAGTTTTGAAAATTTTGAATTTTCTGGCAATAATTTCACGGTTCAGGCTTTATAGGGTTAACTATTAAATGCACCAAATATTTATTCAACTGTCATTATTTTTGATATTCGATTAAGCGTCATTGAGTAATTTTCATGCAAATATGGCAGAAAATGCTGATTTCAGCCTCTCAGATATGGATTATATAACCTGCTAGTCTGTGTCCATGTCATATAAAACTGGATATCTTTGACAGTGCTTGAAATCCTTGAAAATGCTTAAATTTTAATGTATTTTCAAGGTTTGAAAAGTGCTTTGATTTTGGATAAAGTGCTTGAAATTCTTCCTGTATTTGTCGTGCAATCTGACTATGTTCAATGAAAAAAATACTAAATTGAATATTGAGATTAGCAAACTGTACTTTTGGTTGTTAAAAGTGTAATACCATCGCTGTTGGTATGGTTTAGTGAAATTACCCCTTTTACCATGTAAGAACTCATCTAAAACATGCAATTTACAACCGTTGAAAGGTCCTGGAAAAGCTTGAAAATGGACCTGGAAAGTCCTTGAAATGTGCTTGAATTTGACCACTCAAAGTGTCTGAACCTTGCTTTGGGTTTTGGACATTTAAAGACTTTGAGAAACTGGGACAGACACTTTCCACTGGGTTTCTCCAATCAATTGAATCCAGAAATAACCTGCAGATTAATCGTTAATGGTAATGCAGTGGTTGCTTTTGAGGTTTTAGGCTATTTTGCTTCCATTACATATCTTCCAAAATGCACATTAGGTGTTTATTATTGATGGACAGAAAAATAATCACCAACTAGTTTGATATTTGATTAATTGTCAAAGTAATTTTCATGCAAAAATGGCAGAAAATGCAGATTTCAGCCTGCCAGATATATACCAAATTATATATATATATATATATATATATATATATATATATATAATGTGCATATATGCAATATTAATTTGCATATTTAATTATAAAACATGATTGTCCTAATGTATCAGCTAGGGAAGTTTCCTGGTCGTATTTATTAGTTAGTTAGAGCTATTAGTTAGAGTTGTATGACATTTTATAATGCATATCTTTGAAGTCTAAGATGAGATTTCTTTTCAAACTCTTGAGACAGAAATCTGCACCTCAGCAGCTCTTACATGCACCAAATTTTCAAGTTTAGTTCCTATTTATCTTCATCATTCAGAGCCTCAGAAATGCCAAAGTTCATCGGTAAAAAAATGGCAAAATATGAATTTTTCAAAATAAATGTTGACAGTATTTTCCAATGTGTAGAGTAATGAAAATATTGAAATTTCCCTCTGTGAAAACCTTTGACTTTAATTTTTTTTTTTTTAAATATCAGGAGAGGCTGAAAGAGTAGTTAAAGAATATGTGGAGCATATATTCTGCTGAAATACAAGGACACAGAGAGAAGAATCTAAAAAAAAAAAGCAAAAAAGGCCCAGAAACAGCTGGTTGGGGTTCAGAGGGTTAAAGGCTTATCTCATTAGATTACCTCCTCTGCCACAGTGTCAACAGCTGTTTTCACTGAGCAGAATCGATCAGTTTTGTTGTATTTGCTGCGTTGAGATCAAGTGAAACATCAGTTCAGTAGGTTTCTGGGTGAATCAGCTCAGTTTTGGGTTAGGGTCGGGCTTTTTTCTCCTTGCTTGATCTATTGTTATAGCTAAACGTGTTGAATTGACTGACGGAGGCGTCGTTTAAACGCCTACGTGTGGGTTTTTTTTTTGAGGGCCTTTTTGGCAGCAGTCCAGCGACCCTCTCTGGGCCCTGAGCCAAGGCTTCAGAAACCAGAACATGCTCCGAGGAGGACAGGAAGTGTCCCGGAGCATGTTCTCTGGTTGTCCTCTGCTGCTGATTGACTGCAGAGACTCTTACAAACACATGATCCTGTAGAATCTGATGCATTTCTCAACTTAAATTAAACTCAAACTTCTACAGCAGGACAGTGCAACATAAAGGCTTGAAGGATAATCACAGTCTAACTACTAATGTTATATATAATATAATATGTGACCTCAATATCTGCTGTCATGTTTCCTTAATAACGTCAGCAACAATTTATCCAACATGATGTTTGACAACCACCACAGTTATAAGATCTGGCATCATAAAACATTTCTGCTCTCTGCTTTCAGTTATTCAAGATATTTTATTATAATGGTAATTAATAAATTACCATTCATTGCTCTTTGAAAGGCTGCACTTCCATTATAATCCTATTTTATGATAATATCAGCGGCATAAATTGGTCTTAAAAGTAAAATAACATATCTTATTAAATGTTATTGTGATATTTCATTGACAGGAAACATTTTTACTGCTCTGTACTTTGACTTTAAGTACTTTTACTTCAAGTAGTTACTGTGAATCCTTCACACACAGCTGCACATGAAGTGGTGGACATTCTCACGTACACACTGAGACACTTATTCAATTATTCACTCCCTCACTCCTCCTCAGCGCACACACACACACACACACACACACACACACACACACACACACACACAGACATACACATACACAACATATCCACCCTGTCTCCATGTGCAGCAGAATACAGTCAGCCCTTGTTTGTGTGTGTGTGTGTGTGTGTGTGTGTGTGTGTGTGTGTGTGTTATCAGATAGAAGTTCTTAAGAAAACAGCTCAACCCAGTTACAATGGGAACACACACACACACACACACACACACACACACACACACATTCTGAGACATCTGGAGTCACTGCAGGGCAATAAACAGCAGAGATCAGCACGATAACAACTTTTAGTTTTCCTGAAGTAATAAACTTTGAATGAAGTAGATCTGTGAGCACCAAAATAAACAAGAAAATGTCACCGTCTGAACCTCCAAACTTACCCACCGGGTTGTAAAGTTTTTCTTTTAAAAAAATCACCAAAAATCCAATGTTTATTGTCGAAAGAAACTGTAAAAACAGGCTTTGTCTTCAGAGTTTGACATTTCATCGGTTATGATCAAACTATTTGGAAAAAGTGACCAAAACTTGTGTAAAAACAATCGTCACCTGACCCCAAACTTATTTTATACAAAGATTTTTTTATATATTTGTGTCAGAATCTCTTTATTCTCCATGTGTTATTTAAAATAAAGTGTTTGCACTAACCAGATCCTGTTAAAAACATTAAATTCTCCTCAGAGACACTGAAGACATGATTGATTCTGCTGAGACCAACGGTCACGTGACAAATATTCACTGAGAATCTGTTTACACAGAGCAGAGAGGAGAGGACAGGAGAGGCTGTTTACACAGAGCAGAGAGGAGAGGACAGGAGAGGCTGTTTACACAGAGCAGAGAGGAGAGGACAGGAGAGGCTGTTTACACAGAGCAGAGGGGAGAGGACAGGAGAGGCTGTTTACACAGAGCAGAGAGGAGAGGACAGGAGAGGCTGTTTACACAGAGCAGAGAGGAGAGGACAGGAGAGGCTGTTTACACAGAGCAGAGAGGAGAGGACAGGAGTAACATGACAATACTGAGATGAGGACAAACACTTGTGGGCACTAGGGAAAAGTGATTCAACTTGTTTTTTCTTTTTTTTCTGGTTTCTGTGATTCTAACTGCTATTCTGCACAAAGTTGTGATTGTAGAGCTGCAGGACTTATAGATTTATATAGATTTTATATGTTGCAGTGAAACTCCAGGACACTGTTCCTTTAAGAGAAATACATTCAAGCTGCAGTCACATGCTCCTCAGTTGGTCCCACTGAGCTTTGAGTCTTGATGTGTAAACATGGACAGGACAAAGTGGATTTGATTGTTTTATATCGTTTTATTTGTATCCGTATTGGCCCCACAATCCTGAGTAGTTTTGGCGTGAGTCCTGTTTTGGAAGCAGCTGTGTGTTGAGACTGATGCTGCTGAAGCTTCACGCTCCACACGTACATCTGTCATTAAAACCTCAGCCGGCTGGAAAGCTGCCAGTCCTCCTCCTCCTCCTCCTCCTCCTCCTCCTCCTCCTCCTCCTCCTAGATAAGATAAAGTTGAAAACAGCTCTCGGAGGCGTTTTGCTTTCAGTCTTTTTTTTCTCCACAGAGTATCACTTCCTCTCTGCCCGGCCCTCCACATATTTCCACTCCAGTTGCATGTGGAGGATGATGATGATGATGATCGTGTGTGTGTGTGTGTGTGTACGTGCCTCCCTGTCTGCGTGTAAACAAACCTGCATGATTTGTGAGCGTCCCCTGGCTGCAGACTGCCTGAGGTTTCAGCTCAGACTCTTTATCAGTGCTGTTGTCATGGCGAGCAGGGAAGCCCCGCCCTATACGTGCAGCTCTGGCGTCCCTCGCGTGCACGCCAGCGGGGGCTCGACCAGCCCACCCCGCCCACCGCCCTCCCCCTCCACATGCAGAGCGGCAGCGGTAGGCAGGGCGCCGCGTGGTTGCGTGCGAGGCCTCTGACACGCTGACGTCAGTCAGGTTACTGTAGGTATTGTTGATGTTGCGTTCAGGGACCTCTGAGGGTTAATCCACACACTGACCTTCCTGTATGGAGTGGTGTGTGTGCTGTTGATTGTAAAGAAAAGGAAGGAGACAGGATGTGAGATTTGGTGGAGCGTGTCGAGGTGTAGGGCTCCTCGCACGCTGGTGTTTCACAATAAGAGCCCGAAAGACAGACAGAGAGGGGGAGTGGCTGCTGACGTGTTTGCAGGTGATGCTGCTGAATGTTTTGTCGTGATGTCGTTATGAACACAGAAAGCTTTATCACATATTGATCAGGTACATACGGTACATGTTTCACAATAAAAGCATGAGACGAGGTGGTAAAATTCAATATGATTCCAAAATGATCCAATAGAAATGACAGCACTGTATGGTTTATTTATGCTGTATTAGTAGCATAAATGTGTTACAAAATAAAGTATTATGAAGTGTTTTTTCAGCAATTCTTTAGAAATTATAAAATGACATTTTTGTCTTTTAGGAAAGATTTTCCTCCCCTTAATGAGATAATAAATCCCACAGCCTTTTTCATATGGGAAGTTTTATTGTGAAAAGAAACAATATAAATACTTCTTGAACAATAGAAAATTAATTTTCTCAAAAGTTGTTCTTTTAAAAATAAACTTTGGCCCCGTTTACACGAGGACGCTCGCGGGTAAAAACGACAAAATATTTTATGGGAAGTGCCTTTCGTTTAGACGGTGACGGCGTTTTTGGGGCTTAAAGACGCAAAAATCTGAAACCACCCTCCAAAGTGTAAAAGTGTAATCCTCTCCTCCGTAGCGTGTCGTCTACACTGACAAGACACAAAACTCTGATCTGATCTGCTCACGTCACGTATGTGTTTACGTCACATACATGCTCCAGGACAGGAAATAAAGAAACGTGGGATTATTTCCATGGTGGGACCTTCAAGCTGCTCTGGCAGCTCTAATAAACTTACAGGAGTCTTTCCACCAAATGTCCAGGATATGTACAGATAGTATTAGTGAACAGAGAAGGATCTGGAATTACCTCCATCACATTCTGGATGCAGCGATTGGTGGGAGGAGCCAGACGGCTGTGAACGAGACCTGGGAGATCTAGTGATGGAGGAGAACTTTGTGGAAGGAGTAGCTGATGGAAATGTGTGGCGTGAAAACTTCTGCATGCCCAAAGATGCTCTTATGGCTTTAAGTGATGCCGCCTGGCTGCATACAATCACATTTCACACACTTTTGCGTCACCGTATGCAGCAGATTTCCTCCTGAAAACACTCGTCTAAACGAGGAATAAAAAGTGAAGACGCGACGCCACTTTTGCGTCTTCTGTTCAGACCGTCCTCGTGTAAACGGAGCCTGAAACAGGCTAAGAAACGGCCATCGTTGCCAGACCCTTTCGCAGCACGAAATTAAATCGAGCGTGCAAGGCAGTCTGGGTATATCCAGGCTAGTGGTTTTCTTATTGTAATCATCTTACACTTGTCTTGAATCATAAAATTCAACCGTTAAATTCCAATTTTAACCTTTTTATAAATTAAGTTCAGATGCTAACTTTTTGAAGGTAGTAAACTGCTGCAAAAAAGTGAGTTTAAAGCCTGACGAGCTTCATATTTGAGCCACCGGCTGAAAGAAATCACAAAGAAATAAATGAGAATAAAAAGAGCGAGGTGACCTGTAGTGGCCTGTGAGGTCGCGTGTGTGAGCGGCGGACAATCAGCTGTTTGTTTTTCCTGAGAGGAAATCCTCGCTGCGACTGGTTGTTGACTCTGACAGGCTCGTGTCTGATAGCCATCTGCTGCTCTCAGCCAATCAGAGTCCACTTCCTGCTCGGGTCAGAAGGTCATCAGCACGGCGGCGAGCGGGGAAAACCCTTAATCCTCCTGTTAGGAAACGTTTCACCTTTACAACAACAGAAATTAATATATATATTTTTTCTCTAATACTCTCAAAAGTAAAAACAGTTTATTAAAGCAGATTTTTCTGGTCTTTGTGACAGTAAACATCGTCTCGCTGCAGATAAATAAAGTCCCATCTTCTCTTATCTTCATGTGTAAACATTGTTTTGGTTTTAATTCTGCAAAAGTTTGTTTACAAGCATCAGTCAGTTCCAGCTCCAGTCCCACATATTAGGGTTTTGTAAATATATATATTTAATAGAATCAATTAATTGATACAAAATAAAAATGTTCAGTGCTTGTTGCAATGTAAAAAAAACTGACAGAAATTAGCATACGACCAAAATCTCATATCATGAAACAAAAGTTTATATCAGGGTATAATACAGGTGTAATACAGTAATTATTATGTAAATTAAATAACAAACCATACTTCATCACATTTGATTTTCTTCCTCAGTGCTCATAGATATTTGATTAATTTTTAAAAAGTTGGAAAAGATTAGAATCACAGATTTTACATGTAAAGTGGTTTTATTTTTAATGAACTAATTATTATATTTATTATTATACCTGCAACTTATTTCTCCTTTTATTAAGTATTAGTACCATAAAGAGTAGGTGCACAATTTAAAAAAAAAATAGAGATTATATTCACTGATATTATTTTTGTCATTTTAAATGATGATTTTTGCATCATTCTTTTATTGAGAAATATATTAAAATGCTAGTAGGATCATCTGTCAAACAAAAGCTTTTCTTCAGTCTTGAAAATTAAATTTTGAAACGGCAGCATCTCTTCCGACACATATTTTGCAAAACAACAAATATTGAGTCGAATCATTGATTTGATTTTGCATCAGTTCATATTGTGATTTTGGTAAAGTTTTGATTAGTTGTGCAGAATTTCAACTTTATAGCCATAATTTAAAAATGTTTACCCATTTTCTTGCCGTCTCTGCATACACTACTGATGTAAACAAACCTTTAAATTAATTCATAAATCATGAGGAACCATTCAAAATTTAGATTTAGTGTTAATCACATTATGAGTGACAGCAGGTGGTGGGCGGGGCTACAGCCGCTGCCTGAGACTTAATGATCTATCGGTCTCTGCAGCTGCTTATCACTAGTGTAACTGATCCTGTTTCCTCCCGACACTGACCTACACACACACACACACACACACACACACACACACACACACCGAGGCATGAAAACATGATCACACATGTACGCAACAATTTGTGTACGTGCAGCTGAAGTCGTAAGCACACAACCACAAAACACACACGCCCGTAATGTACCAAAGAAATATTGGCAAATAACCGCACACACACCCACACACACACACACATACACACACACACACACACACAAAGGAGGAAGTGTCAGTAATCACATCTGTCAGCTTTTATTTTGAAACAGTGTTGCAGCTCTTTTCTCTTGTTTCTCATTGTTATCACTAAATAATGCACTTCATTATGCTGTGAGCTAAATCTCTTTTTGTATTTTTATCAAAGTGAGGAGAAACATCTGGCCTTACTTCTTACTTTTGAGTATAAAAAAAATTTTTTCATTAGATACTATTTACAAAAGCTGTGAAGTGTTTTTGAAACCAGCTGTTATCAAAATATAAGACATAAATTATAAACATTAGTTTTAAAAACATTACCATTTTATGTACACGTAACCTTCACAATTTAATTTCTAAGTATGATTTGAAATAAATCTTGTTTTTAACAACATTTCAGTTTAGCAAATGTTTTTAAAAGTCAGTTTGAATCAGCAAATTCTGTAAACGGCAAGAGCAGGTGTGTAGTTTTTATTTTCAGATAAGAAATGCATCAAATACACCCAAAGACACTCTGATCAAAATCCTGTTTCAGCTCTGCAGTGATGCAGAAAAAAACACACTGAATAAAACTTATTATTTCAATCATTTTAGTTGGGAAAAGTCCAGTAATACAAAAGTTAAATAACTTTATTTTCATCCCCGGATACTATTTACAAAAGCTGTGAAGTGTTTTTGAAACCAGCTGTTATCGAAATATAAGACATAAATTATAAACATTAGTTTTAAAAACATTACCATTTTATGTACACGTAACCTTCACAATTTAATTTCTAAGTATGATTTGAAATAAATCTTGTTTTTAACAACATTAAAATTTAATGTTAAATCTTAAATATATATTCTTCTTGTAATTTGAAGTCATTTGTAACACTCCATCAATGAAAAACATGTATCAAAGTATTTTTTTTTACATCCTTTTGACATTAAATACTGCCAGTTCTTTTGTGAATATTTCTAAGTATTGTGGTGCTGCAGAGTGTTCTCGGCCTACAAATCAAAATGGAAATGAGAACACTGATGCAAAAATGATATTTCCCTCCAGTATGAAGAGATATATTTCTATACATCTGTATTTTTGGTCCTGAGATCTGATCAAATGGATGTTTTCTGTCTCCCTCCAGGCCATGGTGGCGTGTTACCCAGGAAACGGAGCGGGATACGTCAAACACGTAGACAACCCGAACCACGACGGGCGATGCATCACCTGCATCTACTACCTCAACAAGGACTGGAACGCCAAGGTGCGTTCAGGGACCTCTGCTCTCTTTAAATCGTCTGATCTAATCATAAAGCCTCAGATTGTGAGACTTCCTGTCTGACGAGGGAACTGTGAGGTTTATAACTTCATAGTCTTTTTGTAAAACAGGTCCTTTAGTGCAGTACTTGAGTAAATGTACATAGTTACATTCCACCATTCTGATGGATCTTATGAAAACTTTGAGAATGTTATGTTAAAGTTATAATGTGGTAACATAAGTTAAAACACAGAAATGATGGGCTTTTTAAAAGATTTTGAATTTGGTTTATCATTAATACTTTAACAGACGTGTTTCCATATCTGCTGTGTGAAATAATAACACAATCTCTTCTTCGTTGGTGTTCAGGAGCATGGCGGCATCCTCCGGATCTTTCCTGAAGGGAAATCGTACGTGGCCGACATCAAGCCGCTGTTCGACCGGCTGCTCTTCTTCTGGTCTGACCGCAGGAACCCGCACGAGGTGCAGCCGTCCTACGCCACCAGGTAACCAACCAATCAACCAATCAATCAGTCAACCAACCAACCAACCAACCAATCAATCAACCAATCAATCAGTCAACCAACCAATCAATCAGTCAACCAACCAACCAACCAATCAATCAGTCAACCAACCAGCTAACCAACCAATCAATCAGTCAACCAATCAATCAGTCAACCAATCAGTCAACCAACCAACCAACCAAAAAAACAAACCAACTAACTAGTCAATCAGTCAACCAACTAAAAAAACAAACCAACCAACCAGTCAATCAGTCAACCAACCAACCAATCAATCAGTCAACCAACCCAAAAAAAAATCAGTCAACAAATCAACGAATCAATCAATCAATCAATCAATCAATCAATCAATCAATCAATCAATCAATCAGTCAGCCAACCAACCAATCAATCAGTCAACTAACCAAAAAAACAAACCAACTAACTAGTCAATCAGTCAACCAACCAAAAAAACAAACCAACCAACCAGTCAATCAGTCAACCAACCAACCAATCAATCAGTCAACCAACCCAAAAAAAAATCAGTCAACAAATCAACGAATCAATCAATCAGTCAACCAACCAACCAACCAATCAATCAACCAATCAATCAGTCAACCAACCAATCAATCAGTCAACCAACCAACCAACCAATCAATCAGTCAACCAACCAGCTAACCAACCAATCAATCAGTCAACCAATCAATCAGTCAACCAATCAGTCAACCAACCAACCAACCAAAAAAACAAACCAACTAACTAGTCAATCAGTCAACCAACCAAAAAAACAAACCAACCAACCAGTCAATCAGTCAACCAACCAACCAATCAATCAGTCAACCAACCCAAAAAAAAATCAGTCAACAAATCAACGAATCAATCAATCAATCAATCAATCAATCAATCAATCAATCAATCAATCAGTCAGCCAACCAACCAACCAATCAGTCAACTAACCAAAAAAACAAACCAACTAACTAGTCAATCAGTCAACCAACCAAAAAAACAAACCAACCAACCAGTCAATCAGTCAACCAACCAACCAATCAATCAGTCAACCAACCCAAAAAAAAATCAGTCAACAAATCAACGAATCAATCAATCAGTCAGCCAACCAACCAATCAATCAGTCAACTAACCAAAAAAACAAACCAACTAACTAGTCAATCAGTCAACCAACCAAAAAAACAAACGAATTAACTAGTCAATCAGTCAACTAACCAAAAAAACAAACCAACCAACCAGTCAATTAGTCAACCAACCAAAAAAACAAATCAACCAGTCAATCAGTCAACCAACCAAAAAAAACAACCAACTAAACAGTCAATTAGTCAACCAACCAAAAAAACAAACCAACAAATCAACCAATCAATCAATCAATCAGTCAACCAACCAACCAATCAATCAGTCAACCAACCCCAAAAAAAACAATTAACTAGTCAATCAGTCAACCAACCAAAAAAACAACCAAACAACCAACCAACCAACCAACCAATCAGCCAGTCAGCCAGTGATCCTGACAGCAGGAGAGAGGTCAGAGGTCAGAGAGCTGCTCTCTTTCAATCTTCATGAACTTGTAGTCAGGTAGATTTTTTACTTATCAATCAAAATCTTTATTGTCATCTTGCGCAGCAGCAATAAACTAATCCAGTCCTTCATAAAAACAGTAAAGTAGTGGTAAAAGCAGTGTGACATTCATAAAAAGTTAAATGGGTTTGTTATGAAAAACAAGCACATTATTCTTTCAATGATATTCAGAATATGCCGATATTAATGTAAACAGCATGTTCTGTCTATACTGTGATTTAAAATAAATCTTGTTTTTAACAACATTTCAGTTTAGCAAATGTTTTTAAAAGTCAGTTTGAATCAGCAAATTCTGTAAACAGCAAGAGCAGGTGTGTAGTTTTTATTTTCAGATAAGAAATGCATCAAATACACCCAAAGACACTCTGATCAAAATCCTGTTTCAGCTCTGCAGTGATGCAGAAAAAACACACTGAATAAAACTTATTATTTCAATCATTTTAGTTGGGAAAAGTCCAGTAATACAAAAGTTAAATAACTTTATTTTCATCCCCGGATCATCAGCACCGCCTGCTGGTGTGAATGTGTAATTACACTAAAAAACATGTAAATGCAGAAATATACAGCATCTTATGTTTGTTGTTGAGTCAGCATGAATGTGATGGATCAAATGCATAAAGGTTGTTTAAAAGAGAAGTTTTTATAGCAGAAAAGCTGCAGTGTTTATATTTTACACCCTGTGGAGAAGAAAATGACACATGAGCAAAGCTGCACAGAAAAGTAACAGTGTGTTTATTTTGTTTCAGGTACGCCGTCACCGTTTGGTATTTTGACTCCAAGGAGAGAGCCGAGGCCAAGAGACGCTTCAAAGAGTTAACAGGTACAGAAACACAGCTGTTCTCAACCTGGGGGTCGGGACCCCAATTGGGGTCGCCTGCCAATGATGTTTGTTTTTTTTCAAATTCTACCCCTAAATGTCAAAGATCTGTGATGTGACATATACGTTACATTGGGCGTTTATTGTACTTATGTTTATGATATTTCTTACTATAAAATAAAAAACTAGACACATTTTCTGCTTACAGAAACTTAAATTTGCTTTTTTCTTTGCATCTCCACAACATTTATCAAAATTGTGACATTAATAGTGCTTTTTAACAACAAATTATTTTTCAGATTCGTTTTTAAGTAACAAAATAATAAATCAATAATAAATAAAAACAAATAACCATTTGGCTTTTTGTTTGCATCTCCATAGCATATATCATAATTGTGACTTTAATTTGTTCAGTTCCCTATTATTATGGATTAGAATTGCTAATGTTAAACTTAGTCTTGTAACAAAAAATAAGCTTTTTGAAATTCACTACTTTTTCACATTTCTGTTTCCAGTCACACACACATCCCATGATATGGTGTTTTTCTATAATTTATGTACAAACTATGCTCTAATATGTATCAAAAGACTATAATAAAATCATTTTTAGCATTTTTAGTCATTTTCAAATTTTAACATTTTCGCCAAAAAACAACATACTATACTATGACTTTCTAGTTTCTGTCCAATTTTTGGACATCCTATAATATGGTGTTTTTCTATAATTTATGTACAAACTATGCTCTAATATGTATCAAAAGACTGTATAAAGTCATTTTTAGCATTTTTAGGCATTTTTCAAATTTCACCATTTTTGACAAAAAACAACATACTATACTATGACTTTCTAGTTTTTGTCCAATTTTTTGACATCCCATAATATGTTTTTTTTCTTTTGGACAACCTATGCTCTAATATGTATCAACGGACTATAATACAGTAATTTTTAGCATTTTTAGGCATTTCAAAATTTCACAATTTTTGACAAAAAACAACATACTATACTATGACTTTCTAATTTTTGTACAATTTTTGGACATCCCATAATATGGTGTTTTTCTATAATTTATGTACAAACTATGCTCTAATATAAATTAACAGACTATAATAAAGTAATTTTTAGCATTTTTAAATTTCACCATTTTTGACAAAAAACAACATACTATACTATGACTTTCTAGTTTCTGTCCAATTTCTGGACATCCCATAATAATCTGGTGTTTTCTTCTGCAGCTCGGCAGCAGGGCAGCAGCTCCAGCTGATGGTGAGGAAACGGCGCCTCCTAGTGTTGGACACGCTGATCTGCAGGAGAGGACGGCAGGATTCCTTCTGACACTCAACGCTTCTTCTGGAAAAGCTGAAAGAAAAAGGAAAAAACATTAAAAAAAACGTCTCCATTTCCTCCTCCATGCTGATGAGTCGGAGCTGATGAGCTGCAGTTTCTCTGGACTTTTCCTGCTTTACGTGTTTGTGCAATAGTTGGTTGAGCCGTGGATCGCTCGGCTTCGGCTCGCTTCGGACTAAAGGAGAGATTACAAACTGTGCTGAAGGTTTACAGATGTGGAGACGTTGGAGCTATGAAGCTTACAGACTTCCTCCCACATTTCTATCACTCATCAGGGGACCGCTGCCAGATGATGGACCTGATGAAAGGCACTTTAGGGATCAATGTTTCTATCTGAAGAGATGTTCTGGAGATGAGTAGAAACGTAAAGCTGCTGTTTAACATGATGACTGTGATGTGATTATTTCTGAGACTAATTCTGACTCCTAACAGACATTACTGGACGAGAGTCGCCGTCCTGGAGGACAAATTATATTTATCAGGATTCTCTAAATGCTCTGCTACAGACATGTTGAATAAACATATTCTAAAAAGCATTTTCTCCTTCTTTGTTGATTTTTTTTTTTAATATGTTGTCCAAATTTCATCAAAAAGGTGTTAATACTTTTTATCCGCTGCTCCTGGGGCAACAGGCTGAGCAAAGTGTTCCAGGCAGCCCATAAAATATGTCAAGCATTTTTAGGCATTTTCAAATTTCACCATTATTGAGAAAAAACAACATACTATACTATGACTTTCTAGTTTCTGTCAAATTTTTGGACATCCCATAATATGGTGTTTTTCTATAATTTATGTACAAACTCTGCTCTAATATGTATCAAAAGACTATATAAAGTCATTTTTAGCATTTTTCAAATTTCACAATTTTTGACAAAAAACAACATGCTATATTGTGACTTTCTAGTTTTTGTCCAATTTTTGGACATCCCATAATATGGTGTTTTTCTATGATTTATGTACAAACTATGCTCTAATATAAATTAACAGACTATAATAAAGTTATTTTTAGCATTTTTAGGCATTTCAAAATTTCACAATTTTTGACAAAAAACAACATACTATACTATGACTTTTTTGTCCAATTTCTGGACATCCCATAATGTGGTGTTTTTCTGTCATTTTTGTACAAACTATGCTCTAATATGTATTAAAAGACTATAATAAAGTAATTTTTAGCATTTTTAAATTTCACCATTTTTGACAAAAAACAACATACTATACTATGACTTTCTAGTTTCTGTCCAATTTTTGGACATCCCATAATATGATGTTTTTCTATAATTTATGTAAACAAACTATGCTCTAATATGTATCAAAAGACTATAATAAAGTAATTTTTAACATTTTTAGTCATTTTCAAATTTTAACATTTTCGCCCAAAAAAACAACATACTATACTATTACTTTTTAGTTTTTGTCCAATTTTTGGACATCCCATAATATGGTGTTTTTCTGTCATTTCTGGACAAACTATGCTCTAATATGTATCAAAAGACTACAATAAAGTCATTTTTAGCATTTTTAGTAATTTAATAGTATAGTATAGTATAGTAGTTTAATAATACAGTCATTTTTAGCATTTTTAGGCATTTTTCAAATTTCACAATTTTTGACAAAAACAACATGCTATATTGGGACTTTCTAATTTTTGGACATCCTATAATATGGTGTTTTTCTAAAATGTATGTACAAACTATGCTCTAATATAAATTAACAGACTATAATAAAGTAATTTTTAGCATTTTTAAATTTCACCATTTTTGACAAAAAACAACAAACTATACTATGACTTTCTAATTTTTGGACATCCCATAATATGGTGTTTTTCTGTCATTTCTGGACAAACTATGCTCTAATATGTATCAACGGACTATAATACAGTAATTTTTAGCATTTTTAAATTTCACAATTTTTGACAAAAAACAACATGCTATATTGTGACTTTCTAATTTTTGCCCAATTTTTGGACATCCCATAAAATGGTGTTTTTCTTTTGGACAACCTATGCTCTATATGTATCAAAAGACTATAAAAAAAAACATTTTTTTGTCATTTCCAAAAAACTGAGTTTGAGGTGTAGAGTAAGTGATGTGATGTAGTTCCTGTGTTGATCCTCTGGATGTCTCTGTAGCTCCACCTCAGCTCCGTCTCTATGGAGACGTGCTTTTATTTTGGAGGAAGAAGAACTCAGTATTGTGATCCACCACAATATGTTAATACAGTCCCTGTCCACTTCCCCTTATATATCAACATCTTATATTATTTCCCATAAGAGGGATTTAAAGTTAGCAGCACTGTAGACCAGGTCCTTGCAAAAAAATATATTTATTGGCTAAAACTATTAAAAGAAGAGAGGAGAAAACAAACAAGGAACTCTGTACAAAGTCCTGTGCATGCAACAACTTTATTAGAATATTTTTCACTGCAGGACAGTTTTATCCTTTCTGCCACACCTTTAAAGAGTCCATGACCCCTAACAGATGATCTGCACCACCACACTGCAAAAAAAGAAAAGTTGGTGAACTCAAAATTTCAAGGCAACAAACTTCAATAAAATTTTAAGTTGGACAATTAAACTAAATATTTTCAACTTTCAACTCTGAATTCAGATTTTTGTCAACTCAACTGTAAGTTGTACTAACTTATAATTTTACATTGTAATAACTTTTAATCCTTACTTCTGCTAACTTCTGCAATGTGCTGAATTGGCACGATTGTAACGCTGCTATGAAATGTCAGCTAATGTTGCGACCACAATTTTGAGTTAGCATTGATATGCTAATGGCTACTCTTGTAGCTGTAACAAGCAGCGCCGCTAGCATCAGTTAGCCGCTAGCATCAGTTAGCCGCTAGCTTTCGCTAATGACCGAATTTCCCAACAAAGAAATAAGAGTTATCAGAACTATTGTCCCTTGTTGTGAACCCCAACTTAAAGATATAAGTAACAACAACTCACCAACTTGTTTTTGAGCAGACAACTGGCTTCCTTTGTTGTGCTAACTTACATTATTGCCCTAAATGTCAATAATTTATATTTCCAAGTTTTACCAACTTAAATCACTGTTTTAGGCCAAAAAAATACAAGTTGGCTTTTTTGCAGTGTACATAGCAAACAAGAACAGGACCAAACTGTTTAAACAAAACAAGACTAAATCTAATCAAACCGTTGGACTGACTGAGTTTTGCTGCAGCACTAAGTTCAGTGATGAGACCACAATATAAACTAAAATAACAAAAATCTAACTGCATCTTACTGTTTCACAGTTCAACAAGCTCAGTGCACACGTTCACAGATCTGGCACTTTAATACTAAAGTATATGTTGACAATTAAATCTGCTACCTAAATGTGAAATCTTATCTGAGTCAGCTACATCTCAATCAATTAGAATATCATAGAAAAGTTTATTTATGTCAGTAATTCAATTCAAAGTGGAAATAACACATTATATAGATCCATTACACACAGAATGAAACATTTCACATCTTAATTTATTTAATTTCTTCTAATTATAATGATTATACACTGTAAAAAATGTTTGTAGATTTTACGGTGAAAAACTGCTAAACCATGACAGTAAAAGACCATAAAATGATAATTCAGTTTCAGTGACAATGAAACACTGTAAATCTATATATCAGCCAAAACAGTAATTTTAAATTATTTTTTTTTAAAACATTACTGCTCCACAAAAATATACAAGCCATCATTTTTGCATTTATTTTTTGTAAAAATACTTTTTCTCACTGTTAAATGTACTAAACACCATATCTCTAACAGAAATATACTGTAATATTTAATGTTAAAATCTTTAATCAATGCGTCATTTATGAAGTATTTTCTTGTCAATTATATGGCAGAACAGCGTTGCGTTTGATGGAAAAACTTTTTATTTTTTTTAAAGTACAATATGGGATAAAATGGCAATCTTAAACATGAAATCAACAGTGCTAATATAATTTTATCGTAATATTACAAAAGGTTGCACTGTTTTTATTACGGTAAAGTTCTGGCAACCACAGAATGGACCCACTTAGATTGTTGTATATATTCTAAATATATAAAACGATAATAACCAAAATCATTATCAAGAAAACCATGGAAAAGGTCTAGATATCAGCTCCTAAACTAAACTCTTATTAGCTATTTTTGTTGTTATCATTATATTTTTCCAAACAAATGTACCTTTAGTTGTACCAGGCATTAAAATGAACAAGAAATTGAAGAAAACAAGTGCTGTCTTATATTTTTTTCCATGACTGTATGTTATTAGATTTTTGTATTGATGCATTTATGTAAGAAGTGTTTTAATTTTGTAAAGATAGGGCTAATTTTTAACTACTTATCACTGTATTGAGGTTTAATTTAAAAAATGTATAACTTTTTATGTATCATGTTTTTGTATCAGCCGTTTTTTTACCGTAAAAACAACAGGTTTTTTTTTACAGTGTTGTATGACACTCAAAAGTATCAACAGAAATCTGAAACTGCATGTGGACATAATGTCTCATCTTCGTTTTTCACATCAAAAATATTGTTCAGCATTTTTTCTTTTTGAAAATGCATTTGAAAAAGAAACTTCATTTTCTGTTCCTGAAGCTGAACTCCCTTTGATTTGTTATTCCAGGTTAGAATGAGTGACCTGAGCGCGGCGAGCTGAGGCGTTCATTAAAACTAATGAGTGACAGGATCAACATTCAGCCTGGCGTTCGTTAGCGCCGCTGCTCGATTACTGCTGATGACTTCACACCTCTAATGGACCCGACCATTAAACGCCAAGACGCTCGCCTCCTCCATCAGCAGCCGGGGGCCACGGGGTCAAAGGTCACATGTCACAGGGACCTGCTCGCAACTGGAACTAATTATTTTGTTGTTTGTGTAAAAAAATCAAACAGGTGAAGCGTCTAACACCTGAGGAAAGGAGCAGGGCAACAAAGTCTGCATATGAATCAACTGTTTTAAATCGTGAGAAATTAATTTTAGTTATCTTTGATTAGACTGGCTAATAGTCAGAATCACATTATGGATATGTCGACTTGGAATTATGACAGGAAAGTTGAATTATAGATCTTAATCTTTCATTAAGTTGAATAGACGTCAATGGGAAAAGGTTGACGCGTTATTAAGCTACAGATAATCAACATTTACAAGTAAACAAATGAACTGTTGTCTTGTTTTGACTCGTGATAAATGCATTATAGGTATCTTTAATTAGACTTGCTACCAGTAAAACAAAATGATGGATAAGTTCGCAATTTTTGATATCTACAAATTATACTTCCACTCGTGATTAAATGTTAAAATATACTACCGGTCAAAAGTTTTAGAACACCCCAATTTTTCCAGTTTTTTATTGAAATTCAAGCAGTTCAAGTCAAATGAACAGCTTGAAAGGGTCCAAAGGTAAGTGGTGAACTGCCAGAGGTAAATAAAAAAAGGTAAGCTTAACCAAAACTGAAAAATAATGTACATTTCAGAATTATACAAGTAGGCCTTTTTCAGGGAACAAGAAATGGGTTAACAACTTAACTCTATGGAGTCTTGGGCTATTTTGTCCATTTTTGAATTCTTTTCATGTCTTTGTAAGTCATTTTGTGTCTTTTTTTGTCATTTTGTGTCTTTTTTGGTCATTTTGTGTCTTTTTTTGGTCATTTTGTGTCTTTTTTTAAGTCATTTTGTGTCTTTTAGTGTGTTTTTTTTTGTCATTTTGTCTCTTTTTTGGTCATTTTGTGTCTTTTTTTAGTCCTTTAGTCCAACATAAAATGTGATTTTGAATCTTTTTTTTAACTTTCAAAACACTATCATGCTCAATAAAGAATTTTAAATGTTGCAAATGTGCATTAATTTCAGAGTACACTGAGACATTAAACTGCATCATTTTCAATTGAATTCTGGAAAAGTTGGTGTGTTCTAAAACTTTTGACCAGTAGTGTGTGTGTGTATATATATATTGTATTAAATTATAAGATATTATATGTTATATCTTAGTAGGAACTGTTTTTCTGTCACTTTTCTGTCACCAGTAGCTTGTAACAGAACTTAGGCTGTTGTATTTTAGAGCAATTAATACATTCTGTGATATAGTTGGAAACATTGCTATTTGTAGTAGACAAATAAGTTGATGTTGTGTCAAAACCGAAGCACTCTGACATAAACATTGAGGGAGTTATCAGTCTCACCATGATAAATATCACAGATGTATCCTGGTTCATCAGTCTCCTCAGAATGATTTTTCTATCGACTGTAAAAGACTCAAATTATCCCACAATTCAACATGATATACAGAGAAGAAGCGCTGGTCGTAGATAAATATAATATAATAAATTCAATATGAATTCTCTTTCAAGCAGCGCAGTCAGTCAGCCTCCCTGTAGGAACATTACAGGACGGATTTTTCTTCAGGAACTTAAACGTCACATCTTGTCTCCGCCAGCGACGGCGTGTCTCCAAAAATACTTGTACAGATTTTTGTGATGTTTTGACTTCTGGTGCATGTTGGGAATTAGGGAGATCAGCCCCTGAGAGAGCAGATGAAGAAAAAAAACTGAAAAAAAACGTTGAGTTTTCATCTCTAACGCTTTGTTTCATCATCCGTCCATCACGGGCCGCTGATGAAAGGCCTCGGTGCGCCTCCGGTGGACCACTGACGCTGTCGGATCTAAATTCCACATCAGACCTCCTCACTGAGACGGACAGCCAGAGGTTATTAGAAGGAGTTTCAGGTTGGAGCACCTCCTCACACACACACACACACACACACACACACACACACACAGCAGCGCTGCCTGTGATCTATGATTCATGTGCGCTCATTTAAAATAGTGTGAAATATTTAAAGTTGGCTGGTCGGCCTCAGAGGGTCGACTGACTGACCTCTCCGCTCTTATTACTGCATGGAGGAGGAGGAGGAGGAGGAGGAGAGATGATACAGGCAAGAAAGAGGAGGAGGAAGGTAATAAAAGAGAGTCAGAGGGAAAAAAGGAGGACTGGATACAAGAATAATGGAAAGATGGATGGATGAATGTCGTCAGGGTTGGAGATACAGGAAGCTCATTTAACAAATTACAACCTGCTCTCATCAATCTGCTACAAATAACACAACTTTACACTTCCAGATTACGTGCAATGCATGCACCAAAATCAAATGTTGCATGCATATGATAAGCACAGGAGCGTTTCCAAAAATAGTGACCCTGCTGGCTGCAAGAGATCAACACGTCATAATACGTAAATGTAAGGTACATTTATGTTGAATTCAGGGCAACAAAAACCTTCTCTAGGTTAATAGTCTAGACGGAATTGTCCAAAAAGTGAAAGTGAGGAGCATTTATGGGTACAAGTCAGGAACCGGCCTACTTTACTTATTTCAAGGGTGCTGAATCAAAAAAAAAAATGGTTCCCAAGCGAAATTTTGAGTTTTTGACCTTCTCATTTGCATATCAATATGGCGGCCAAATTGCCCATCTTGCTCAGTCGTTGGACCATTTCCCCTTAGTTTTTTTGTAAGTAGGCAATCAAAGATGAGAGTCAGAGCAAGGATATAGTGGAGGCTCAGTGTCTTTTTTATGTATATATATATATATATATATATATGCAAAATACCAACTTTTAAGGTGAAATTAAGCATTATTTGTGTCATTTTTTAAGGCCAACATAAATATTCAATCAATATCACTTTTAAATGTTCCAGTTTGTATTTTGCATACATACATATACATAGAAAAGGCACTGAGCCTCCACTATATCCTTGCTCTGACCCTAGACTATAGATCCAGAAACTTAATTTCCTCATCTTTGATTGCCTACTTACAATAAAACTAAGGGGAAATGGTCCAATGACTGTGCAAGATGGGCAATTTGGTGGCCATTTGATACAAATTAGAAGGTCAAAAACTCAAAATTTTGCTTGGGAACCATTTTTTTTGGACTCAGCACCCTTGAGATATGTAAGGTAGGCCGGTTCCTGACTTGTACCCATAAATGCTCCTCACTTCTTATAGGAGGCCTTTATTCTGAAATCCATCTAGACTATAAGGACAAAGGCACTATGAAACAGTTTAAAGAGGAAATAAATGATGTAAATGCTGGAAGTGAAGTAGAGATGACTGGAAATGACATAGTTCAGTAAAAACGTCCCATGGTTTACTTTTGTTGTCACATGAGACACCAAGTCTTCTTCTATTACAAGAAGTCTCTAATCAGCAGCTGGAGTAATGAGGCAGATGTGACCTTAAGGAGAGTAAACGCAGATTGATTTGTCAAAGACCTGACATCGCTGTTATGGTAAATGGTAAATGGACCTGCACTTATATAGCGCTTTTCTAGTCGCTTTGCGACCACTCGAAGCTCTTTACACTACAGACTGTTCTCATTCACCCTTTCATTCATCCTGGTGGCAGAGGCTACCCTAAACGGTGCCTCCTGCCACCACTGGGAATTCATTCACACACCGATGAACGCAGCATCAGGAGCAATTTGGGGTTCAGTATCTTGCTCAAGGATACTTCGACATGTTGGCTGCGACGGTCAGGGATCGAACCACCAACCTTTCGGTTGGGGGCCAACCAACTCTACCAACTGAGCCACAGCCGGCTTTTTTATGTTTCTCTTGGAGTAATGTCTTCTTCCTGGCAGAGTGGCCTTTCAGCCCATGTCTCAGGACTCGTTTCACTGGATAATGACTCACTCTTACCAGCTTCAGCCAGCATCTTCACAAGGTCTTTCTTACCAGCTTCAGCCAGCATCTTCACAAGGTCTTTCTTACCAGCTTCAGCCAGCATCTTCACAAGGTCTTTTGCTTTTGTTCTTGGGTTGATTTGCACATTTTGGACCAAAGCTCGTTCATCTCTGGGACACAGAGCCCGTCTCCTTCCTGAGCGCTATGATGGCTGGACATTCCCATGGTGTTTATACTTGGCTATAATTATTAGAACAGATGAATGTGGAACCTTCAGGCATCTGGAAATATCACCCAAGGATGAACCAGACTTGTGCAAGTCCACAATTATCTCCCTGATATCTTGGTTGATTTCTTTTGACTTTCCCATGATGTCACACAAAGAAGCAGTGTGTTTCAGGTGTGCCTTAAAATACATCCACAGGTGTGTCTGTAATAACCTCTAATGTTGTCAATAAACCAATCAGAAGCTTCCAAAGACATGACATCATCATCTGGGCTTTCCCAAATAGTTTCAAGGCATAATAATGTTAGTGTATGTAAACTTCTGACTTTGAAGAAAGTCATAAAAAATTGTCTAAAAAAATCCTTCTAAATTTTAGCATTTAGCAAATAGAAATAATTTTGGTAATCCTAACGGACCTAAAACAGGAAAAATGATTTTCTGATTTCATGTCAGACAGTGAGAAAAAAAAGCATATGTGACTTTTTATATAGTGTATGTAAACTTCTGGTTTCAACTGTACATCATATATATATGCACTTTGAGTTGCATTTATATGTATGAAAAGCGCTATATAAATAAAGTTTGATTGGATGGCCTCCATGCTCGGGCACGAATGTTGCCGCCTGGTTTAGACGCCGAAACTACAGTAAGATTGAAGCAACAAAGACTCTTTGGTTAGATTGAGGTATGAAAAGTAGTTGGTAGCTTAGACAAATGGTGGTTTGTGGTTTGGATTAAAACAAGAACTTTGTAGAGGATGTTTTCTTAGGGGATATGTCCTAAAGGAGGTGTGTTTTATGGTAAATGAGGCGTGTCTTGTATCAGTTAGACCCTAGAGATTTTAGTCAATGAATGCCCCATATTGCCTCCCGTTTACATAACAAGGGCACAAAATGAGCAGAAAGCTGTTTTCTGAGGATTTGCCCTTTCAAGTTAAAATAATATTTTTTTCGGTTAATGGAAACCCTTCAAAGCAGCAGAACGTACCTGGAGGTGTCCACACCAGCTTCTCCTCTGATCTCCCACTGGAAACACTCAGAGGAAGGTGGAGACGACATCATGGAAGTAAAATAATAATATTAGGAATAAAGCAGCTACATTATTTTGTCCAAGGGCCAGACATTTCAAAGCAGAGACTACGTATTGGTGCGGGACCTTAAATAAAAAATAAATTTAATGTACTTACACTACTGGTCAAAAGTTTTAGAACACACCAACTTTTCCAGAATTTAACTGAAAATGATGCAGTTTAATGTCTCAGTGTACTCTGAAATTAATGCACATTTGCAACATTTAAAATTCTTTATTGAGCATGATAGTGTTTTGAAAATAAAAAAAAGATTCAAAATCACATTTTATGTTGGACTAAAGGACTAAAAAAAGACACAAAATGACCAAAAAAAGACACAAAATGACAAAAAAAGACACCAAAAGACACAAAATGACTTAAAAAAAGACACAAAATGGCAAAAAAAGACACAAAATGACCAAAAAAAGACACAGAAAAACAAAAAAAGCTGTTCATTTGACTTGAACTGCTTGAATTTCGATAAAAAAATGGAAAAATTGGGGTGTTCTAAAACTTTTGACCGGTAGTGTATGTCTAGTTTTCCTATCATTATTTGCCTTTATGAGAGTCAACAAACTCCTAAAAAAACATGAGAAATCTATAATGATAACTAGATCCACCAAGGAGGATTCAGTTATTATTTTGTTTTGTCTTCTTAGTTTGAAAGTCTGGGATTCTATCTATTATTTTTTTCTGTTAAGTCTAATATTTTTCAGATTTCTGTTTCAAAATCTCACACCACAGCCGTCTGTCTGATTGTATAGGAGTCTATGAGCAGATGACCCTCTCATTTGATTTATTACCTCAGTAAACATTTTCCTAATGACTTTTCATTCCCCAACTCTCATGTCAATTCTTCTTCATTACAGCATGATGTTCATTTTGTAAATTATGGTCCCATTTAGAGTACAATAGACGAGAAAGCTATTTGTTTTCAGGTGTTTCTACCTTTTTATGGTGTCTTTTCACTTTATCAAAGGCTTTGATGTGTTACCATTCATTTTTCACTGTAAAAAATGTTTGGAGAAATTACAGTAAAATGTCAAATAGCATCAGAAATAGGGTGTAAAATAAAAAAATGCATATTTACCGTAAATCAAGGAATAGTACAAAACTTAAATATATATTAAAAATATATATAATAAAAACATATATGTGAAATTAATTGAGAAATACCATAATGTCACAAAGACACAATTACCCTAAAAATAACAGGATTATTCAGTCTAAATTACTCATTTTTTGCTGATATTTATATTAAAATTTAAAGTAGAAAACCCACTCGCTGTATTTTTTACGGTGAAATTCTGGCAACCACAGCTGCCGGTATTTTACCGTAAATTAAACAGATTTTTTTTTTACAGTGATATCTTTAATATGTCAAAACTAGTTGACTATATGTTCGTATTGTCCTTGCAGTTTTACACATTTTGTAATAAATGTCAATATTAAAACAAGCCTTTATGTGTTTTAAGTTTACAGTTAAAACAAACATTTTTAAGTGTGTAGTACCACTTTTAAGTGAATTATCATTAATGCATTGTAGTTCTCATTTTAATTTAAAATATAAATAAATTATTATTATGTGGGATTTTTTTGTGATAATCTGTATTACGTAAAGATTTGTCCTTCTTTATCAGGCAAAGAACTATATTTGGTAACTTCAGGTAATATTTCAAGAAAAAAGTTGCAAATTTGCTAGATTAAAGTTGCAGATTTACAAGAAAAAAGTGGGAAAAAAGCAACTTTTCTCCCAGATTCACCACTTTAAATCTCATAAATCTGCGCATTTTTTTCTCGTAGATTTGCCACTTTAATCTCGTAAACTTTTTTCTCAAAATATTATTTTCGTATGTTTTTTTTTTACACATTCTGGCTGTATGTAATATCCTCCAATATTCTCTAGGGTTAAAATTTGGAATTTGCAAGTATTTCAATGAGTGTCCTATTAAGGGTTAAAGTTGGTTTTTTCCCACTTTAAATCTCTTAAATCTGTGACTTTCTTTCTTGTAGATTTGCCACTTTAATCTAGTAAATTTGCAACTTTTTTCTTGAAATATTACCTGAAGTTACCAAATATAGTTCTTTGCCTGATAAAGGGTTAAATCTGCTGCACTATAATACTTAATTTAGAAGGCTAAAGACTTATTTTGCCTTTTTTCCATATTGCAGTTTTAATAAAAGTTTGATTAATTGTGCAACCCTATTAGCAATACACCCACCAAGTGAAGTAAAACGGTTGTCTAGAGCAGCTATTCTCAACCTTGGGGTCGGGACCCCAATTGGGGTCTCAAGATGATTTCTGGGGGTCGCCAAATCATTTTAGAAGTCAGCTCTGTCTCCACTGTGTTAAAGTGTTCATGTGGTAATGTGTTTTAGTCTTTTTGGTCATTTAATGTCTTTTTTTGTTCATTTTGTGTGTTTTTAGGTAATTTTGTGTCTTTTTTTAATCATTTTGTGGTCAATTTGTGTCTTTTTTGGTCATTTTGTGTCTTTTTTGGGTCATTTTGTGTCTTTTTTTGTCATTTTGTGTCTTTTTTTTATCATTTTGTGGTCAATTTGTGTCTTTTTTGGTCATTTTGTGTCTTTTTTGGGCCTTTTTGTTTCTTTTCTGGTCATTTTGTGTCTTTTTTGCTCATTTTGTGTCTTTTTTTGATCATTTTGTGGTCAATTTGTGTCTTTTTTGCTCATTTTGTGTCTTTTTTTGGTCATTTTGTGTCTTTTTTTAGTCATTTTGTGTATTTTTTTGGTCATTTTGTGCCTTTTTTGGTCAATTTGTGTCTTTTTTTTGGTCATTTTGTGTCTTTTTTGGTCATTTTGTGTCTTTTTTTGATCATTTTGTGGTCAATTTGTGTCTTTTTTGGTCATTTTGTGTCTTTTTTGGGTCATTTTGTGTCTTTTTTTGTCATTTTGTGTCTTTTTTTTATCATTTTGTGGTCAATTTGTGTCTTTTTTGGTCATTTTGTGTCTTTTTTGGGCCTTTTTGTTTCTTTTCTGGTCATTTTGTGTCTTTTTTGCTCATTTTGTGTCTTTTTTTGATCATTTTGTGGTCAATTTGTGTCTTTTTTGCTCATTTTGTGTCTTTTTTTGGTCATTTTGTGTCTTTTTTTAGTCATTTTGTGTATTTTTTTGGTCATTTTGTGCCTTTTTTGGTCAATTTGTGTCTTTTTTTTGGTCATTTTGTGTCTTTTTTGGTCATTTTGTGTCTTTTTTTGATCATTTTGTGGTCAATTTGTGTCTTTTTTGGTCATTTTGTGTCTTTTTTGGGTCATTTTGTGTCTTTTTTTGTCATTTTGTGTCTTTTTTTTATCATTTTGTGGTCAATTTGTGTCTTTTTTGGTCATTTTGTGTCTTTTTTGGGCCTTTTTGTTTCTTTTCTGGTCATTTTGTGTCTTTTTTGCTCTTTTTGTGTCTTTTTTTGATCATTTTGTGGTCAATTTGTGTCTTTTTTGGTCATTTTGTGTCTTTTTTTGGTCATTTTGTGTCTTTTTTTAGTCATTTTGTGTATTTTTTTGGTCATTTTGTGCCTTTTTTGGTCAATTTGTGTCTTTTTTTTGGTCATTTTGTGTCTTTTTTGGTCATTTTGTGTCTTTTTTTGATCATTTTGTGGTCAATTTGTGTCTTTTTTGATCATTTTGTGGTCAATTTGTGTCTTTTTTTGGTCATTTTGTGTCTTTTTTTTAGTCATTTTGTGTCTTTTTTTTGTCATTTTGTGTCTCTTTTGGGCCTTTTTGTGTCTTTTCTGGTCATTTTGTGTCTTTTTTGCTCATTTTGTGTGTTTTTTTGATCGTTTTGTGGTCAATTTGTGTCTTTTTTTGGTCATTTTGTTTCTTTTTTGGGTCATCTGAACTGTGCGTGTGAGATATGGGGGGTCACGGACAACATGCATGTTAAATTGGGGGTCGCGACTCAAAAAGGTTGAGAACTACTGGTCTAGAAAACCAAAGGACAGACATGCGTACAAACAAACAGAGACTTGTTCCATTTAAGTTTGATGCAGCACAGTTTTCTTAACAGGAACCGGAAAAAAAAGTGGAAACCTTACTGCCCTTCAAAATAAAAAAGGGGGAGAAAAATAAGAGAAAGAAAGCAGCTTCGGTAATATTTTGGCGGGATGGCTGAAGGTGTCAAACAGAAGAAATGATGCAATCTCGTAACAAATTCGAGAGAAATTTTTATTATGAATATGGCACCTGTAAGATGGTCAAAACCGGGTTACAGAAAGACAACCATGTGTGTGACATGTTCCTCTGGACGGATGAGAACCTAGTAAACTTAAAAAAGAACAACTGCTATAAAAATGAAGTATGTACATTTTTCGGATTTGCAGCATTATTCATGGTAAATGAACTCAAAAAGATGTATTTGAAAATAATGATAATAATAATAATAATAATAATAATAATAATAATAAAAAATAAGCCAGGCACTCAAAGTTAGCATCAGTTAGTCATGTGTTTTTCCCTCTTCTGTGAGGGAAAAAAATCCAAACAAAAAATAGAAATGTACCATAGTTTTCTCTTTTTTAATATTTTAATTTGTTTGTATTTAGAATTTTATAACACTGTTAACATTGATAATAAGAGATTCCCTCTCTCCCGTATTTCAGCTACTTGGCACCAAGTTCCTCATAAAAGAATCTGTATAATTGTACAAGAAATAGTTAAAAACACAGACACAGTTTCTTCACAGGTAAATGAAGTGATTTTCAATATTTGTAATTCTTAAACACTATGTATTTTTGACAGCAGCTGTGATTAAGGTTTTTACGTTTTTAAAATCACCAGCAGAGTTTTCATTTTTCGACATAAAACACAGAAAAAACATTGAAACAGCTTGGACCGGCTGTTTGGTTTTTGTTACATGTGGGTGTATTTCCTGGTTTCGTCTGAGTTATGTGCCCCTCCAGCCCCGCCCACTACCCTTTTTCTTTACCAAATAGGGGCCCTGCCGTCCGTTTGTGCCCCGCCCCCCGTTTTCACGCAAACCGCCAAAAGTAGAAAACGCTAAAATCCCGAGGAGCGCAGAAACAAAATGCTCCTGAAACGACTGAATTTAACATTCAACCATCAGCCGACAGACCGAGTGGACCAATCACATTCCCCTTGGTGAACACAAAAATAAATAAATCCATCGTAAAGTTTCAGTTTGTTTTGTAGTTGATTAATAGTCGCAGTAACAAGACATTGATTCTCCACAGAAAGCACAGACGCTACAGATTGTAATTCCTGATGTTTGGGGGGTGATCAGAGGCCCGGCTCGCTTTGACAATACAGACTTTATTATTCTTCTTCCATCAGGCCTCCATCGCGTCCCCCGTTTGGGCTCGACACAAAAAAAAACAAAAAAACACTGGACCCGAAAAATAAAAACAAACAATAAACAAAACGAGGGATCGATCACGGGAAACGCATCAGACGAACTTTTACTAAACATGCAGTTCAGTTTTCCAAAACACCTATAAAAATAGATTTATAGTGCGAAATATTTTTTTCTTCTTTTAATTTCTTTAGAAATCTTTAAAATCGTTTTTTTTTTTTTCATTTATTACGTGTCCTGAAATGTGATTTTTTTTTTCTCCCCCCTTAAACCACTTGTGTAACTTTGTTTGTCCCGTGAGAGAAGATTGCGCAGGAAGTCAACAAGTTTGGTGGGAACCAATGAAATACACCCAATGCACACAGGAAGCCCAAAGGGACTCTGGGAAATGTTTCACAACTGAGGCTTTTGTGGGTTTCTTTTCCAGGACTACATCTAAAATGCTACTTAAGGTTTCTCCTCGTCATAATTTAGTCCTATATAATGTAAATATTTATTAGTTATTTAATACTTTGTATGCAAGAGCTGGAAACTGCGTTTCCCAGAATTCCTTAGCGGCTAAAAACATGGCTCCATAAACCTTTGAGCTAGTTAAAGAATCTTTTCATCTCTGAGAGAAAGGACAGCAAGATAAAGAGGTTTTGTATAAGACTACACAACAGCAAAAAGCAATAGCAGAGAGAGAGAAAGAGAGATTAGAAAACCCAAAACGAACAAAAAAAGAAACAAAAAAGAGGTTTTACAAAGACAAAAAGGAAGCAGCGGAAAAAATGGTGGACTCTACAAATTTTTTTTTCGTTTTTTGCAAAGGCCACCGAACACGAAATTCCACGAACCTCCACTGGTTTCACTAAGACTGCAGATAGAGGGAGATAGAGCAAGAGACGGGGAAAGAGACGAAGAGGGTGGGCGTTTTTGAGGGATGTCAATCATCCCGTAGACTCCGCCCCTCTCCCTCTAAGCCCCGCCTCTCCCCTCCCCCAACACTAGAGATAGAGCACAGAGAAGACAAAGGACAAAAACAGCTACAGTAGCTCAGTATATACTGCATATAGTCAACACACACAGAGAGAGAAGTCGCCATGAAAGACTTTTTGACAGCCAGTGACACTAAACACATCGGTAACACGTTTTTACGGCTTAATCACACTGGGTAATAAGGGATGACGGGATGGTAAAGACGGGGCTGTCAACTTTAAAAAGATGGATGTCGTGACAGTTTTTTTTTATCATTATTACTTGTTCTCATCTTTTTTTTTTCTCTTTTTACCCAAAAAAGTAGAAGAAAATTTTTTACAAATGAATGAGAATCACAGTGCTTTTTTAAAACACTAAACTTGTGAGATTTCTTTTTTTTTGTTCTTTTTTTTTTTTTTTTTTGGCAACGGAGGGGTCGGGGAAGAAAAAACACAGAACGGAAGAAGAAGAACAACGACAAAGACAACATTAGTTAAAGGAATGATTTTTTTTCTCTTCCTCAAAAAAAAAAATTAATATTCATATTTTTTTTGTAGTTATTGGATTGATTGTTTGATAGATTTGATTGATTGAAAATGCATGTTCTTTATTACAATCTCCTTTTGTTGATATGTGGTTTTTAATCACAGAGCTCGGCGATGAGATGGAAGAGAGTGGATTGTTTAGGAAAAATCTCGTGGAGGTGATTCTG
Source organism: Centropristis striata (assembly GCF_030273125.1). Taxonomy (NCBI): domain Eukaryota; kingdom Metazoa; phylum Chordata; class Actinopteri; order Perciformes; family Serranidae; genus Centropristis; species Centropristis striata. The sequence goes on along the minus strand of NC_081532.1, from coordinate 35,156,762 downwards.
GTTTAGGAAGAAGAGGAAGAGGAGGAGGAGGAGGAGGAGGAGGAGGAGCAGGAGGAGGAGGAGGAAACATAATAAGTACATAATAAAACTGAACAGTGGTCAAACAGGAGCCGGTCGAGGTTTTCAACATTCATTTTTCAAGTTAGCAACACTAGCGTATTAGCCTCAGTCTCACTGAGAATTTAAAGTGATTAAGTTAGAAAATACATAAAAAATTAAACAACATTATGTAGCCTAGAATTCAACCAATCACCTCCATGTCGCCATGCGGATCTGTCCCTCACGGCCCAATCAGATTAAGCGTTTCTCAGACGAACGAAACAGGGACGTGTAGGGTGAAACATGGAGATGATGTTGCTGATTTAGAGGTTTTAAGGTTCTTGCTGTGTTTTCTGACTTTCCTGAAGGTCAGAAGAGAAGAAAAAAGTAAAATTGTTCCCCCTCCAAAACCAAAAAAATAAAACACACGATCAGTCTGTCAACGAGCTGTGGGTTCGTTTACAGCACCCACGTCAGCCAGCTGAGTCAGGGTTACTGGACGGTCGGTAGCACCATGAATCTGTAGATCGACAGGAAGAAATGTAGACGGAGAAGTTAGAGATCAGAGACCAGAGGGAGAACGGCAGGTCGAGATGGGAGGAGATGTGGAGGAGGTTATGTTTGGTGCGAGACCTGTAGGTAAACTCCTGGGATAAAAGAGGAAGTAGTAACATTCGATAATTCACAGGTCATTACCCGGCTGAAATTGCTTTTTTTGTTTTTCTTCTTTATGCTTGATTTGTAAGTTAAATCTGAGCTAGAATATTTTATAAAAAAAAGGAAGAAATGAAAGGAAAAACAGCATTAATTCTCTAAACTATTCCCTCAATCGAGAAACGTCCTCAAAAACCTTTTTTCAAAAGATTATTACCTCTGAGACCTTTGTTCGAGAGCTCCCTCATCTCGCTTTAAAATCAAGCCTTGATCACATCAAGATACATGTGGAGGAGCGCCGCATAGAGTTTTTTTTTTTTTGTCCATTACAAATCCCTGTACCGTCCTCCTTTAAATACACACAATCAGCATCTTGGCAAAGATGCAACAGAAACAAGTCAAATAATAAAAACTATCCCCGTCAGGCTCCAGCGGAGTCCTTAGGCAATATGAATTCTCTGTAGGCAAAAAAGGAATTCTTTACAATAAAGAATAGTCTGGTTTTTTTTTTCTGTTCATTTGTTCAAGAGAAAAATGTTGCTGATCGCAAGAAACAGGAGCGATAGAAGAGAGAGGAGGAGGAGAGGATGGGAGGAGGAGGAGGAGGAGAGAGAAAAAAGATAGAAAAGGGGGACATGTTTGAGGGTCATTCATGTCTATTACACAAGCTCAGTTGCTCAGATTCAAAGTGCTAGAGTACATTTGTCATCCTTTCCTGTCCTTTCTCCCCTCTCGGAAACACAGTGCTGTGTTGATAAAAGATAGCAAGTAAATAGTCTTTCTTTTTTTTTTTTTTAACTAGTGAGTAGTCTTTTACTTTGACACAGTTTTTGATTCCAGAAACACAGTAATGCGGTCTTGAATGTTTAGCGTTAATCCTCCTTCCTCTCCAGAGCGGTCTGCGTGGTGTGGATCCCGTTGCTGTACACCGGGAACGGTAGCGTCGAAAACAGTCCCTCCGCCGTGGTGAAAACGTTGGCCGCCGTCGGCATCTGGCCTCCCAGGGCGCCGTTCCCGCCCGTGGCCGCCGGAGATCCGACAAACGGGCCGGCGGCCGCCGCTGCGGACATGTTGAGCCGGTGGACGTGGTGGTACAGCATCTCCATCGGCGTCTTGGGGTCCAGGCCGAACCCCGAGCTGTCCACAAAGTTCATGGCGGCATTGGGGAGGAGGTTGCCCTGCGCCATGGCCAGGGTGACGTCCGCCGGGGCGTACCTGATGGTGCCGGTGGTGTAGACCCGTGGCGCCGTGGTGCTGGTGGACGCCAGAGTCCCGGTGACCCGGTGGACCAGCGGGAGCACCACGTTACCGGCCTGCAGGCGCTGCAGCGCCTCCAGGTCGCCGGAGTACAGCAACGAGGAGGAAGAGGTCGAGGAGGACGAGGAGGAGGAAGATGAAGAAGAGGAGGAGGTGGTGGGAGTGCCTTGCTGCTTGTCCCGCGGGGAGGCGGACAGAGGAGGCGACAGGGGGTCGGCGGAGGAGGCGCTGGAAGGAGGCGCTAGACTGGCGGCGCTGGAAGCGGAGGACGGCGCCGAGCTCCCGTTGTAAGGAGGCTTCCTCACGCCTCCTGCGCCTCCCTCGGTCCCGGGAGGGGTGAGCACGGAGTCGGGGATGGCGACCTGGAGAGCGCCTCCCTGCGGCGAGGGGAAGTTCTCGTGCGTCCCCGGAGCGGCCGGCTTGGAGGTCATGCTGTACGGGGACTCGTTCCTGGAGATTTCTCTGTTGGGCGGGAAGTTCCAGATGCTGCTGTCGTTGTCGAAGTTGATGGGTTCGGCCATCTCCGTCTTGATCTTCAACACCGAGGAGGTCGCGCCCGTGCTGTTCGGGGAGCCGGCGGCGGCGAGGAGGTGGGAGGAGTTGGTGGGCGTGGCCTGAGAGGGGTCGACCAGCGGCGCGGCGTCTCCCATGGAGACGGGGCTGGGCGTGGTGGAGGACAGACGGAGCCTCCTGCTCCGGGATCCGTCCCATTTCTGCACTTTCCTCCTCTTCCGTCTCTTCTGGAGCTTGCTCCCGGCGTTGCTGTCACAGTCCTGCATGCCTCCGTCTTCCTCCTCCTCGTCATCGTCGTCCTCCTCCTCTTCCTCCTCCTCCTCCGATGAAGAAGTTTGCGAGTTGTGCAGCTGTCCGTCCTCCCCCTCTCCGTAGTGCTCCACTTTAATATGAAGCCCGCCCAGGTTCCCCAGTCCTCCGATGGCGCCGAGTCCTCCTAACGCTCCCAGTCCTGCTAACCTCCCCATCCTTCCTGCTCCTCCTCCTCCTCCACCACCTCCTCCTCCTCCACCACCACCTCCTCCCCTGGCCTCCTCCTGCTCCTCCCCCTCCCCGTCTGAAGGCTCCAGGCTGTCGTCGCTGTCCTGGCTCTCGGGGTTACTGGAGCTGTCTCCCTCCTCCTGGCGCTTCATGTCCTGTTCTGAGGAGCAGTGTGGTTGTCCCGGCTGCTGCTGCCGCTTGCTGTCCGTCTCCGGGTCCTCGCGCTCCGACTGCTGGCCCGGCTTCCCCTCCGACTTGGCGTTCTCATTGTCTGTTGAGCAAAAAGAAGCAAGTTTAAAAACCAGGGTTCGGATTGAAACTGCAGGTGCACCTCAATGAATTAGAACAGGGGTGTCAAACTCTGGCCCGCGGGCCAAATTTGTGTCTTTTTTTGGTCAATTTGTGTCTTTTGTGGTCATTTCGTGTCTTTTTTTATAATTTTGTGTATTTTTTTTGTCATTTTGTGTCTTTTTTGGGCCTTTTTGTGTCTTTTTGGTCATTTTCCCCCTTTGCAAAAAGAAGCAAGTTTAAAAACCAGGGTTCGGATTGAAACTGCAGGTATATATCAATCAATAATTTGGAACAGGGGTGTCAAACTCTGGCCCTAATTTCATTTGGCCCGCGAGGCAATACCAAATTATTCTATAATTATTGTACTATAAAAGCTGACCCGCCGGTATTATACGGCGCATTTACCGCTAATACTACAAATCCCACAATGCCCTGCTGTTGTTTTGGCGCGTCAATCAGGACAGTACCCATGGAAATGATGTCATCTATATGAATCAATACTTGGTTGGTGCTATTTGACTTGAACTACTGGAAATTGACTTTTTCCATGATATTCTAATGCAGTAGTTCTCAACCTTGGGGTCCCGACCACAATTGGGGTCGCGAGATGATTTCTGGGGGTCGCCAAATCATTTTGGAAGTCAGCTCTGTCTCCACTGTGTTAAAGTGTTCATGTGTAAATGTGTTTTTGGTAATTTAATGTCTTTTTTTTGGTCATTTTGTGTCTTTTTTTGGTCAATTTGTGTCTTTTTTTGTCATTTTGTGTCTTTTCTGGTCATTTTGTGTCCTTTTTTGATCATTTTGTGGTCAATTTGTGTCTTTTTGGTCATTTTTCCCCTTTTTTTTGTCATTTTGTATCTTTTTTTGGTCAATTTGTGTCTTTTTGTGGTAAATTTTTGTCATTTTGTGGTCAATTTGAGTCTTTTTTTGCTTAATTTATGTAATTTTTTGGTCATTTTGTGTCTTTTTTGATCATTTTGTGGTCAATTTGATTCTTTTTTGGGTCATTTTGTGTCTTTTCTGAAAAAAATCCCAAAGTATCAAGTTTTCCAAGGAGTCTCTGTCTTGAAGCTGACTGTTACACACTCAGGAGGTCAGAATGGACCTTTAGACTGATAGCAAAGGACTCAAAAAGGTTGAGAACTACTGCTCTAATGTATTGACATGCACCTGTATTTCAAAACAAATGCAACAGGCTCGTCCTTAAAGACCTTTCTTCATTTGACCGTGGAGGATTGAGTTTGTGTTTTGGATCCCAGCGCTGTGACTCTCAGGTGTTGATCCTTTTACTTTCACAGACAGGGTTTCCATGTGTTGTGTTGTGTTGTGGCTGCACTGATGTGTGTTGGGTATCTGTAGCTGCTGCTGTTCAGGCATGTTGGCTCTGTCCAGCCCATTACACACACAACACACACACACTTCAAACCCTGCCAGCAAACACTGAGGCCATCATTTTGTGGTCAATTTGTGTCTTTTTGGTCATCTTTCCCCTTTTTTGGTCATTTTTCCCCTTTTTTTGGTCATTTTGTATCTTTTTTTGGTCAATTTGTGTCTTTTTGTGGTAAATTTGTGTCATTTTGTGGTCAATTTGAGTCTTTTTTTGCTTAATTTATGTAATTTTTTGGTCATTTTGTGTCTTTTTTGATCATTTTGTGGTCAATTTGATTCTTTTTTGGGTCATTTTGTGTCTTTTCTGAAAAAAATCCCAAAGTATCAAGTTTTCCAAGGAGTCTCTGTCTTGAAGCTGACTGTTACACACTCAGGAGGTCAGAATGGACCTTTAAACTGATAGCAAAGGACTCAAAAAGGTTGAGAACTCCTGCTCTAATATATTGACATGCACCTGTATTTCAAAACAAAAGCAACAGGCTCGTCCTTTAAAAACCTTTCTTCATTTGACCGTGGAGGATTGAGTTTGTGTTTTTGGATCCCAGCGCTGTGACTCTCAGGTGTTGATCCTTTTACTTTCACAGACAGGGTTTCCATGTGTTGTGTTGTGTTGTGGCTGCACTGATGTGTGTTGGGTATCTGTAGCTGCTGCTGTTCAGGCATGTTGGCTCTGTCCAGCCCATTACACACACAACACACACACACTTCAAACCCTGCCAGCAAACACTGAGGCCAGCGGCGGCCCAGCTGGCAGCGCTCTGACTCCCTCATGGCACCTGAAATGTCGACTCAATTGCTTTGTCTGGGGGAAACCTTGTATCTCCATTAAGTGTGCTTTCCAAGCAAAACAGATTTATTCTCAGGCTGGAATCAGAAACGGACCTCCAGTCTTAACTGTTTCCCAGAGAGCCGCAGAGGGGTTTGTGTCTGGTTTATTTATAAAATACCACATCAGGATTTTTCAGATATGAAACCATAAAGTCAGATATAAAACCCATCACTGTTCCGGATTTTTTCCGCAGACTACCAATTTTTTTAAAATCAGGAATCTCAATAACTGCAAATAAATACAGATTTTTGATCAGATGATTTTATGATTGATGATTTTCTACTAACAACCTTACGACAGTATAAACATGGACTTTGAAAGATGTCAGCCAGAGAAGGTCTAATATAATAAAATACTTCATCAAGTCATATTTGGATTATTAAAGCATTTTTTTAGATATCTCTTGGCACATTCTCTTCATTTACAGGCACCTTACAGGGTACTTTGTCATGATTTTTCCATTTAAGGCTACCATAGAGAGTACATTATGCTGTTTTCTCCATTTAAAGCCACCATAGAGGGTACATTATGATGTTTTCTCAATTTAAGGCCACCATAGAGGGTACATTATGATGTTTTCTCCATTTAAAGCCACCATAGAGGGTACATTATGATGTTTTCTCCATTTAAGGCCACCATAGAGGGTACATTATGATGTTTTCTCCATTTAAGGCCACCATAGAGGGTACATTATGATGTTTTCTCCACTAAAAGCCACCATAGAGGGTACTTTATGATGTTTTCTCCATTTAAAGCCACCATAGAGGGTACATTATGATGTTTTCTCCATTTATGGCCACCATAGAGGGTACATTATGATGTTTTCTCCATTTAAAGCCACCATAGAGGGTACATTATGATGTTTTCTCCATTTAAAGCCACCATAGAGGGTACATTATGATGTTTTCTCCATTTTAGGCCACCATAGAGGGTACATTATGATGTTTTCTCCATTTAAAGCCACCATAGAGGGTACATTATGATGTTTTCTCCATTTAAAGCCACTCAAGAGGACACTTCACTGTGTTTTCTCCATTTACCGACATCAGAGAGTGTACTATATCATGTTTTTTTTACATTTATGGGGACAGTAGAAGGCACTTTATCATGTTTTCTCCATTTAAGGCCATCATAGAGGAAACTTTAACTTTAACTTAACTCAATTTACAGGCATCTTAGAGGGCCCATTATCACACTTTCTTCATTTAAGGGAATCATAGAGGGGGTAGAGGGAATCATGTTTAGTTTTTTTTTCATTTACGCCACCCAAGAGTGCACTTTACCATGTTTTTTTTTCTCCATTAAATTGAATATACAGGGAACTTTATCACCAAAGAGGATACTTTGTTGTGTTTTCTCCATTTAAAGCTCCATTAAAGAGCACTTTAACATGTTTTATCCATTTAAGGCCACCAAAGAGGGGAAGTTTTCATGTTTTTTCCCATTTAAGGTCATCCTAGATTATACTTTATTGTGATTCTCCATTTATTTTCATGTTTTATCCGTATTGCTCTGTGAAACAACACTCACATATTCTACGGCAACCCAACTATATGCATAACACTGGCCATTTTTCTTTATCATGAGACTAAAACCAACAATGTATTATTTCATATTTCCAAACACATTGTTTCTAAGAAATATACACTACCGGTCAAAAGTTTTAGAACACCCCAATTTTTCCAGTTTTTTATTGAAAATCAAGCAGTTCAAGTTAAATGAACAGCTTGAAAGGGTCCAAAGGTAAGTGGTGAACTGCCAGAGGTAAATAAAAAAAGGTAAGGTTAACCAAAACTGAAAAATAATGTACATTTCAGAATTATACAAGTAGGCCTTTTTCAGGGAACAAGAAATGGGTTAACAACTTAACTCTATGGAGTCTTGGGCTATTTTGTCCATTTTTGAATTCTTTTCATGTCTTTGTAAGTCATTTTGTGTCTTTTTTTGGTAATTTTGTGTCTTTTTTTTGTCATTTTGTGTCTTTTGGTGTCTTTTTTTGTCATTTTGTGTCTTTTTTTAGTCATTTTGTGTCTTTTTTTGGTCATTTTGTGTCTTTTTTTAGTCCTTTAGTCCAACATAAAATGTGATTTTGAATCTTTTTTTTACTTTCAAAACACTATCATGCTCAATCAAGAATTTTAAATGTTGCAAATGTGCATTAATTTCAGAGTACACTGAGACATTAAACTGCATCATTTTTTATTAAATATTTAATTTTTTTATTAAATAAATAATAAAAATTTAATTAAATTCTGGAAAAGTTGGTGTGTTCTAAAACTTTTGACCAGTAGTGTATGTGAATATGTACCTTGTATCTTTAAAAACACAAATACATTTCATAAAAAAAAAAAAAGAAAAAGCTTAGTAATTCCTTTAAAAAAGCTGGTCAAATACTGCATTTGTTGGGGACTATTTTATTTTAAAGGATGGACTTATCCACACTTGGGTGGGTATTTGGGCCAGAATGTCTAATTTTATGTTAATGCCTATAATAGTGTGTTGCATTGCACCAATAGAACAACTATAATAAACAGAGGCTTTGTTTTTTTGGCACCTGTACTTGTGTCCTCTCTGTCTCTGCACAGATTGCATCCTAACAGAACAAAGGTCAAAGGGCAGATATCTCATTTTAGAATATGTTGAGCCTGAGCACCTCGGGCCTGTTGGAGCCCGGCTGAAGCTGGCCGCCTCCTGCAGCAGCTGGCGTCAGTTTACAGCCGACAGGCTGCCAGAATCATTCTCCTCCAGCAAGAATAACAGCTGGCACTGATTCTCATCATGCCAACACAGGCTGCAGGACTTGATAATATTATGCTCAAGGTGGACGCCCTGTGTTGGTTTAAATGCTGCTATACAGGATACAGAATGTGAGCTTTGTCTTCTTCAGTGTTGGCTGCTGGAAATGTTGGTGACACACCGTTAAATGAGGCTTGATTTGTATTTCTGGATCTGAATTCAGTATTTTTTATCTAATTTCTTCTTCGGTATGAATGATCACGTTCGGTTCTCACAGTCCCTGTAGAGTCAATTATCATGTTTCTAGTGTATTTATAAAGAATATTTGTGTTATTTTCAATAATAAATCCAGTAAACAGCTAAAATATAAACTTAAAAACATGATTTGCTGGCATTTTGAAATAATGAGATCTAATTGAAATACTTGATCTGTTTTGTCACTTTTCATTATGTTGTAATTGTTGTATTTTATTTATATTTTAGCACCTATAGACTCACCAGAAACTTTTCTTATTCAGGATTTCAAAAACTGCCCAAAATTTTGCATTGAAATGAATGGGACGGCCGAAAAAAAATTAGCGAAAAAGAACAATAATTGGAGATTTTTAAACGTCTACTTCTCCGGCATAATTTCACCTAGAGACTCCATTTAAACTTTAAACAGTAGACACAAGTCTTGTGTATCGGTGTATTAATCCACGTTTGGATAGGTCATATAGTTTTTTATCAATCCCTGTTCAATGACCATGATCATTTTTGGAGAAATTCTGAGATTATAATGGGTGTGTATTGCACGGAATGTTCGTGTCACAGTGTGTGACATCATCGCCAGAGTGTAGAGTGAGAGAAAAAACTGTCAAAAAATAAATTTGAAAACCGCTCTCCAGGCCGCAAATTCCACTCTACAGAAATAATTTATCCATAGAAACGTAGGAAAATTAGTCTTCTCCCTCACAATCCTCTGGTAAAGCTGTCAGAGTTATAGTTTGGGCGTAGGACGCACAGATGATCCACCAACACGCACCAACAGCCTCATTGGCTCCCATATTAAAAACGCAGGAAGATTTTTGTAGAAAAGCATATTTAACAGTTTTTCAGATCGCTCTTACAAAGCTATTTATTCATTTTTCTTCACAAAAAACATATGTAGATGTTCAGGAAGAACTCGGGACGCTCAAAGTGAAGTCGGATCAATGATAGGTATTATGGTTTTGCCAAAAACGCTTTCTGTTTGAGGCCAGAAATTCCAGTCTGTCCACCACTGTGACGGCACATTCTACAGCTGCAGTTAATTCTGTTGATTGCTCTGCTCTGATTGCCTTTGATCCTTTGATGTGTTTACAGTTACAGATACACACTCACTATTTCCCCAGAGGAAATTTTCTAGTTGTTTATATAATCCTGTTTGGATGCTTGGGAAACTATAGAAATATACATTACACCTTTTTATTTTTAAAGCCCTAGCAAGAAACCTAGTGACCTGTTTCACAGACCTCAACTCTTCATCATGTAGGTTCACACACTGGAATAGAGTCACTCTTTGTGTATTCTAAAGGGGAGAAAATACAACTTTAAATACAAAGAAATTAGTTCCCGGACAAATAACGGTGATCAGTGATTGGTCGACAGGTCCGCACATTCACAGCTCATTCACGCTTCTGTCTGGCTGCTGATTGGTCGACGTCTGGGCCCAGAAAGCCACACAACTTGAGAACACACTCACTGAGAAACACTGGCGACTAGTTAACACTTAAGGTCTGCCCAGAAAGTCACTGAACTTGCCGTCAGATCTGGCGAGTTTGACTCCAAGTTGGCAACATGTTTGGCATCACAGACGGCATGTTTTGGTGTTTTTGGAGGGCGTTCAGTGGTGCTTTGTGGCCTTTTTGTGCAGTTGTGTGAAGATTTGGAGCTACTTTGTGGAGTGCTGTAGAATTATGCCGCGTTTTATGTCATTTTGTGGCGGTTAACCAGCGCTGCCAGCGAGCGCTCCGTCCCTGCAGCTGTTGGCGTTGACGAGCAGCCGGCCTGGCACAGACGGCTCGCTGGCACCGACCGATAAAACATCTTTGGCTTCTCTTATTCAGGCTGTGTTTCCCACTGCTGGTCATTATACTGGAAACACCTAAACAGGTGCTTGTAAGGAATCATACAGGTTTTAAATGCACGTTGTGAGTGAGAAAAATCTAATAAGAATATTAAAAAAAATGGAAAAATGACTGTGTGTGATCCATATTTCCATATTTCTTAATGAAATGTTTCTTTCTTGTCACTTTTCATTATGTTGTAATTGTTGTATTTTATTTATATTTTAGCACCTATAGACTCACCAGAATCTTTTTTCTTTCTTCTGGATCTGAATTCAGTATTTTTATCTAATTTCTTCTTCGGTATGAATGATCACGTTCGGTCACGGTCCCTGCAGAGTCAATTATCATGTTTCTAGTGTATTTATAAAGAATATTTGTGTTATTTTCAATAATAAATCCAGTAAACAGCTAAAATATAAACTTAAAAAAATGATTTGCTGGCATTTTGAAATACGAGATCTAATTGAAATACTTGATCTGTTTTGTCACTTTTCATTATGTTGTAATTGTTGTATTTTATTTATATTTTAGCACCTATAGACTCACCAGAATCTTTTTTCTTATTCAGGATTTTTTCATAGGTTCTTACAACTGACAAGTATCAATATCAGATCTCTTTAAGGTCACCTGTGGGGTTCCACAAGGCTTAGTGCTTGGCCCGTACTTGTTCAAACCGTACATTAATGAAATTCGTAAAGTGTCTAATGTGTTAAAATGTGTTTATTTGCTGATGATACCACTTTATACTGCTCTGGGCAAAGTTTGGAACATCTTAAAGAAATTATTTGACGTCAGAGAGGAAAACAAAGTATATATTATTTGTTGTGTGTGTGAGAATATAATTCTTGGTGTGATAATTGATCATAAATCGTTATGTTAATAATGTTAATGTAAGTTAATGTATGTTATGTTATGTATGTTCTCTTATTCAGGCTGTTTCTCACTGCTGGTCATTATACTGGAAACACTTAAAGAGGTGCTTGTGAGGAATCATACAGGTTTTAAATGCACGTTGTGAGTGAGAAAAATCTAATAAGAATATTTTTTAAAAATGGAAAAATGACTGTGTGTGATCCATATTTCCATATTTCTTAATGAAATGTTTCTTTCTCGTTGATATTTAGTTGCTTCTCTTCCTCTTTTTTCACACCTACCAGAGTTTTCTTTGGACTCGGACTCGGAGTCGGAGGTTTCGGAGGACTCGGAGGTTTTCTCAGGCAGGTTTGGCAGCTGGGCGATGTCCATGAGCATGTCTTTATACTCATGATTACTGTGGAGAAACACACACACATTGTTGGTGTTAATCAGTGACAAAATCAACATTTTCTCATTTATTCCCTGATTTGTTTTCACCATGAATTCTCAAATAAATGCCAGTTATCATAATGGTAAATTCTGCTGGTACAGCACAAATACATCAGTATGAAATGCAAAATATTGTGATTTATCTGTGATTTAATGTCAATAAACTGATGAAAAAGATGCTGAAATAACTACAACATGATGTGTCAAAAGTCTGAATTCATTCCTTGTCATATCTGTCTGCAAGAACACAAGAAATCTACTTTTAAAATGCTTGTTTTCTGAATGGAGTTTGGGCCGATCAGGGGTGACACTGAATGCCTTTACTACAGCTATATTTACTAATATTAAACTGTGATATAATTGTAATAAATTCATTTTTAAAAAGATGCAGAAATAACTACAATATGTTGATATGCAACAGGTCTGATTTTATGTTTTGTCAGGTCTGTTGTCTGCAAGAACACAGGAAAACTGCTGTTAAAATGATGGTTTTCTGAATGGAGTTTGATTCATCAGAGCTCTGCTGTGCAGGAGATCTTTTCTTTTTAACAAGGAGAGTTGAAAAAGCAAGCACATTTTTAATTTTATTTGTCATTGATGAAATATAGCCATTTCAACACTAGGTTGGATATCTCTGCTAAAAGCTTCAGATAGAGTTTGAAATATCATAGTCCAAAAAATTATACAGTTTTGTGCAGGAGATCTTGATGGAGATCTGCTCTTTATTGAGTGACCTTCACTTGTTTAAAATATAATATTCTAACTCATTTATTTGTTGCATGCATGCTTTAACCCATAAGAACCCATGGTGACACCCGTGTAACAAACACGTTAAATCTTCTATTTTTTGTTACTAGGCTAAGTTTAAACCCATTTAACAATTCTAATCCGTTAATAGTTGTGTCCTGTATTGCATTTAACTTGTTTTGACCATATTTCCTGAACAAATTAAAGTCACAATTTTGATAAACAAAAAGACACATGGTTATTTGTATTTATTTATTATCGATTTATTATTATTATTATGCTACTTAAAAACAAATCTAAAAAATAATTTGTTGTTAAACAGAACTAATAATATCACAATTTTGATAGATGTTGTGGAGATGCAGAGAAAAAGGCAAATGTGTGTCTAGTTTTTATTTTATTTTAAAATACGAAATATTATAAACATAAATATTATAAACATAAATACTATAAGCGCCCAATGTAATGTTTCTCCTTTCCTCCTACCCTCATTGTCAGTCGAACTGTGGCCAAACAAAAACAAAAAAAAACAAAAATGTGACAACAGATCTTTGACATTTAGGGATAGTGTTTTTGAAAACACATCAGAAATGGTGGTATATCCCCCATAACTTTCCTTTAAGGAGAACTGGCTCTGGGTTCTTATGGGTTAATTCAGTCACTGTTGTATTTATCTGCAAAGTTTTTTATTTCTGCAGATGTAATGAAAGTCAGACTGGTCTTGGCTGAACTCTGACCTGAGGACGTAGTTGACCCAGATGACGTTCTTCTCGTTGGCGTTCTTGGCGTTGATGGCGATGGTGGCGCTGGACTGGATCCAGATGTAACCGCTGCTCTTCTGGATCCACCGGTAGTACTTCGTCACACACTGACCCTTATTCATCACTGAGAGAGAAAGAGAGAGAGAGAGAGAGAGAGAGAGAGAGAGAGAGACATTTGAAT